>NC_060273.1:108724181-108894595 GCF_021613505.1 Equus quagga | reverse complement strand
GATCAAAAAGATTGAGATAGAAAACAAGCACAAATCCAACCTGGCAGAAATGTAAATTAGTATAGCCTCTTAGGAATGTAATTTAGCATTATATCAGGTTTAAAAATGTATATACACTTACAAACAACCATAGAAATGTGAAGTAAGAACACAATTTTAAATCCATGAGAGCGGCAAATATTAAGAAGTCTGACAATACCAAATATAGACAAAGATATGGAGCAGTGAGAACTCTTATACATTGCTGGAGAAACTAAATTGTTAAAACAGTTTATAAAAGATTTTGGCATTATCTTTGTAAATTGGATATGAGCATATTCTATCACCTAGCGATTCCACTTCTAGTATAGACCTTAGAAACGCTCTTGCACACATGTGCCACAGGGACACTTCTAAGAATATTCAAAGCAACATTGTTCTACTAGCTAAAGCTTAGGAAGCAACCTAAATATACATTGATAGGAGAATGACAGAATTATGGTGTATTTATACCATACACTATATATGGAAAATTCTATAGTAGTAAAAATGAACAAACTAGAGTTACATGCAGCAACATGGTTGAATCTTAGAAACATTATTCTTAGTGTTCATTGTTTTTTATGCTGTTTAACACGTAAGTTCCAATTAGAGCAGAAA
This sequence comes from Equus quagga, assembly GCF_021613505.1. Taxonomy (NCBI): domain Eukaryota; kingdom Metazoa; phylum Chordata; class Mammalia; order Perissodactyla; family Equidae; genus Equus; species Equus quagga. The sequence goes on along the minus strand of NC_060273.1, from coordinate 108,893,956 downwards.
ATAACATAGGATCAACTACATAGTAAGTTTTGTTAAATATTTGTGGGTTGAAAAAATTTTTGGAAATATCTAGTATGGAAATAGATGGTTAAAGGGTTATATTATAAAAATGAGGGGAATAATGTAGTTGTCATATTGATGGACATCTTTGATTTTCAGATTGGCAGTAGAAGTAGTGTTTATTCCCCAGAAAGCAATGTACGGAAAACAGGCTCATATATATATGAAGAGTTTATGCCCACAGATGGTACTGATGTTAAGGTAAGATTGATCAAAGTATATTTTAATTTTGTATTTAGAGTTTACCAATGATCTCAGAAAAAGAGATTACCCTTTAATTAGCTATCCCTAACCTCTACTCTGTATCTCTTTCTTTTTAACAAGAGATTCTTAATCTCTTTTGGACTGTGAATGCCTTTGGCAATCTGAAGCCTGTGGACCCTTTTTTTAGAATAATGTTCCCAAATGCTTAAAATAAAACATACAGGATTACAAAGGAGACAAATTTTGTAGAAGTGTAGTTTTCAAAATATTTAAAAACCAATTTTGTGATACAATAATATGTATGCTTCTTTGAAAGGACATTAAGTAACAAAATATAGTGGGTAAAGGGTCTAATAGCCACCTCAGTTTCCAAGCATTGATTAACTTAAATGTTTTTTTGAGATCTGCAGCAACTGTAGTGTGATATAAAAATATTTGTGATTTCTGTTGGTGAAAAATAAGGTCTTAATTGCTTTACCTTCAACCAGGTTCTGTCTACACAGAGTGTTCTTTCTAAGGGTGTAAACCTGATCGTGAACCTCTTCTTAAAAATTCTCTTGTGGATCCTCATTGACCACAGGATAACAATCAGATTCATAAGGCTGGCATACAAGATATTTCACAATCTGCCTTCTTTCTGTCCTATGGACCTTGTTTCTTACAGTGTAAACCATACCAAATAACTTACTCTTACCTGAATATGTCATGCTGTTTCATGCGTCTGCCTCCGTCTGTGTTTATTACCTTTGTTTAGAGTGCCTTTCCGTTTCCTGTCTGCCTTTGAATTCATGCTGTCCCTCACCTCCCCCCACTCCTTTTTTAATCTTTTTTTTGGCAGTTATTTCCATCTAAAATGTTTTTGTGATTATTTGTACCTTTCTTCTGTTAAACTAAAAGCAATTTGAGAGGGATCACATCATCTATATCCTAGTATTTCCTCATAATGCTTGGTATAACTTTCTGTAAAGAATGAAACCTCACTTTACCAGTTTTGCCATGAAATTAGTTACTTATAACCTCTTTCAGTGTATTGAAAATTTTGGCGTGTAAAATGGAAAAATGTGTGAAAGAATAGTCTGGAAACTAAAGTATTTTTTATTGATTATTCTTTCCTTTGAATTTGTTGTCTGCTGTATTTTTATATAGATATTTTTAAATAAAATATACGTTTAATTTCCATGAAAGGTTTATACAGTGGGTCCAGATTATGCCCATGCCGAAGCTCGAAAATCTCCAGCACTCGATGGCAAGGTGGAACGAGATAGTGAAGGAAAAGAAGTAAGATACCCTGTTATTCTTAATGCACGAGAGAAATTAATTGCTTGGAAAGTCTGCCTTGCGTTTAAGGTAAGACGTTATACAGGCCATATAGACCTTTGTAAAAGGAATTCTAATTCTCTTTTTTGAGTAAAAGAGATTTGGGCTTAAAATTGGAGAAGTAAGCTGAGAAAATGAGAGTGGTACATCTGAATGAGTTATGTACTTTTCAAAGGATTCTTATTGTGCCAGTAATAAAATGTATAATAAATGAAGGCCTTTGTTTCTCTATATTCTTTTTGTATTATATAAAAGGGACTTTGTCCATTTTATTCAGAAATTAAAATTACAGAGGAAAACTTAACTAGAACAGTAGAGTTAATCAGTTTTTAGGGGTATTGTTTAGCATATTAAAAACAAAACTGGTTACAAGTATTATTTACTCATAGAATTGATAAACGATATTTTTGTTGAATAAAAATTCCTCAGTAGTCTTCTAGCCTTGGCAATTGATCCTTTGTCCTATTTTGTGATAAAATATGTGCGTGAAAGCAATACAAATACATTTCTCAAAGAAAACTTTTTACTTCTCACATTTGACTAATTCCTTCAATTAATCTATATTGTTAGGTTTTTACTACCGTTTAGTAAAGATTTAAATAGGAGTAGTACTGCTTGCATCTAATTAAGGATAAATTACCTTTCGGAAGCCTTGCCTCTGATATGTAACTTAAAGACTGGTGTATATTAATGGTTATTAAATAATAAATTCTTTGTGTCTTAATAATTTGAAGTCTCTTTTACAGAAGGAATATTAGCCTGAAAATGTATTTTAATAACTTTATATAAGTCATTTAAATTTTGTAATACCAGACTTAAATCACATTGTAGTAATAGTAGTAATATGTGATGATTTGAATAGAAAATGTAGAAGATTAGAAAATTCCTGGAGCCTGAGCAGGAAATTCATACCTTTCAACTGTTTTCTTCTCCCAAATAAAGTAAATTTGTTTGGGGTGCTCACAGGTGTAGTTGTGGGGTTTAAAAGATGTGGTTGTCAGGATTTAAAAGATTAATAGGGATAGTTTGACATTTCTTTTGGGATATGTCTTTTTAGATTAAAGGGATATAATTTCTACAAGCACAAAGTTTATCAAAGTCTTTAAAATTTTTTACTTTTATTTTTTAATGAAATGTTAATTGAAGAGCTTCTTGATACCATATGTTATGTTTGTGGCCTCTCTTGTCTCTTAAGCTTTATTCTACATCTGCTTCATAGTAAGGAAGTTAAATAATCATATGGCATGTGTTATATATTTTCAGAGTATTCAGGTTATAAATAAGTAATTTCTTTCATTTTTTACTTATTATGAAGTAAACTAATAACCGGTAGTACACTTTTAGCCATTTATATAATTTGATATGTTCCAATAAGACTGGAAAACTGTGAATCCTAATTCAAATGGTACTTTAAAGTTTATAATTTATTTTAAATAGCAAACAGTTTGTGGCTTTGATTTGTTACGGGCCAATGGACAGTCCTATGTCTGTGATGTCAATGGCTTCAGTTTTGTGAAAAATTCCATGAAGTATTATGATGATTGTGCAAAAATACTTGGGTAAGAATTTTTTTTCTCTATATTTTTTCCTCTTTACCATTGTTATAGCTAATGAACACTGTTTATTCAGAAACCAAATAATTGTAAATGTCAGATGATAAGATTTTGTGTAAGCACTCTAGAGTAGAAATTAGTGTTCATAAAATTACATCCCCAAAGATGATGCCAAATCCTGGCTTATACTTTGGGTTATCAAAGACAGATTAGTTTATGACCAGTATAGATAAAGCCTTAAAAGAATTTTAACTTCATAGATTTAGGAATGCTGTAGCAGTGATTTATAAAGTGATTATTAATAAAAACAGCTGATTTATTAGATTACTTTGCTCCTAAATTTTTTTTTTTTACAAGAAAGATTTGCCCTGAGCTATCAGCTGTTTCCTCTTTTTGCTTGAGGAAGATTGTCCCTGAGCTAACATCTGTGCCAGTTTTCCTCTATTTTGTATGTGGGACACCACCACAGCATCGGTTGATGAGTGGTGCTAGATCTGCACCCAGGATCCAAACCTGCAAACCCTGGGCCACCAAAACGGAACGCGTGAACCCAACCACTACGCCACTGGGCAGGTCCCTTCTGAAGTTTTTGCTATATAATTATAGTTCAGAAAATTTCATTCTTTTACTTAATGGCACAAAATTAACATTCATAAAATAAGTAACCAGAGTAAAATAGAAATATTTGGAATTCAGGATTCTTTTGAATGATGCTGCTTTCTACAAGCATGTGTTACTTAAAGATAATCTCATTAGATTATCAGGTGAATGTAAGAGAAATTATTGCATATGAGAATGCCATCTTTATTTTCTTTGACCTGTTTTCTTATACCTTGATTTAGAAGACTCACAAGACAAGCTATTTTAAACCATTTCAAAGTAAAAATGACAAAGCCATAAGAAACTTACGCTTTAAAATGTATTTTAATAATTGGAGTCAGCTTTTATAGTATATTTCAAAGATTCGTGAACTTACCCTTAACCTGAAATTTGGAAGAGCTTACTAAATGTCAGCATGAATAAATGCTAAATTTAAATAAAATAAAAAATGTTTTATGTATTTAAGCATGTCTTCACTGTTAACATTTTAGTAAAATATAATAGAAATTTGTTAAAAAAAAAGAGCAATGGTATTTAGAATAGCTTTATAGGTGATCAATAAACTAGTAAGAAATGATCAGTGGCCACGCAGAGGAGACAGTCCTGGGTTTCAGAATCTATGTAAGTAGATATGATGCAATTATAGTGATTTATTTGAATCCAGTGTGATTTATGTTTTTAAAACTAAAGTAAATAAGTAACTAATTCCAAATTCATGACTTCCCATTAGTATGTTCTGATACATCAATTTAGAACTGCTGATCTAATTTTTCTTGATCAGGATTGATTCTTTAGGTTGCTTTTTATGTGCTGTTATCATCACTCGATACTTTGACTTTCACTCTTATGGCTCTCTATCATTTGTCATTAAATATCCAGTTTTGTCCTAAAATGAACTAATTTTTAATTTTTTTCTTTTTGTCTTAAAGCAATATTGTAATGCGAGAGCTTGCTCCACAATTTCATATCCCATGGTCAATACCCTTAGAAGCTGAAGATATCCCAATTGTACCAACTACTTCTGGAACTATGTAAGTTTGAATATTTTAATTTAGAAACTGCTTGGGTTTTCCCCATCAGTCTATGCTGTTACAATAAAGGTTAAATTTCTGAATGATTATTAGACACTTTATTGTGTATGTTGTATATGATTCACTTTGCAGGTAGAGAAATAGATTATATGTTTTTATAGGAGTCCGTCTAGACTAAAAATCTTTTCTGTTGTTACAAATAAAATCCTGGAAAATGCTTGGATAATTGTAGAACTATTGAATTAAGCTATAAAAATAAAGGAGGTGCCAACAGGTATATTACTTAAAGGTTCATAGTCAGTGGTCACACAACTTTGGTGCTCTCAGCATGTAAAGAAAAAATATAATTATATCTTGAGGTAGGTTAATTAGACCAATATTGTCAAAGTGTTTCATAACATTCAACTAGTGAAAATTACTACTTGAAACTTACCAAATGCTTCATATTTACAGCTTAGAGATTTACATTATCATTTTAAGTATTCTGAACAAGTCCTGATTAGGGTGAGGGAGGACCAAAAATATTTAATTTTGTTTTTAAACCAGTATTTCCAAACTTACTTAACACAAATTTTGGGGGATAACTTATTAAAATCCTTCAGGGTTGTATTCCGAGGCTCAGTTTGGCAAACACTAAATTATACCCTAGCATTCTTCCTAGGACAGTTTTATCCTCTAGTAATTTGAGTTTGAAATACTTGTTCTTACATGGGCAAAGTAAATATAGCACCTATCAATAAAGCTTAATTTTGTTTGGATTTATTGAACTCTCAGTCTATAGTGATCTACAGGACAAGTATTTAATCAAGTTTTGGGATTGCAGTCCATTTCCTTTTATCTCAGAGTTAGCATAGTTATTTCCAGAGAAGAAGCAGATATTGTATAGCTTAATATTACTCCCCCTCCAGCTTCTTAAATTCTTTTTAGGATTTGATTTGATAAAATGGACTGGTTGTTACAAGTACTATTCTCATGGGGAAGATCTTGAAATGGTAAAAGATAGCTTTAAATAACGAGATGTTGCGTTAATTTGAATTATACAACACAAATCTTTGTTAGAAAATTGAGAACATATTTTTTTTTTATTTTAGGATGGAACTTAGATGTGTCATAGCTGTCATACGTCACGGGGATCGAACACCAAAACAAAAAATGAAAATGGAAGTGAGGCATCAAAAGTATGTTTTAAGGGGAATAATTTAACACTCAGGAGATAATTTAAGATTTCTGATAGGTGATTAGCTATTTTGATTAATACATCATATAGAAAAGCTGTTTACCACCATTTCATGGCCATTAATATTTAAACCACTGGATGCAAACAAAACCCATTTAAAATAATTGTATATATCAGCATCTGAAAATTATTGTGGCAGTATCCGTAGATGATCATCACTCTGACCTGGCTTTCATTTATTATTGTAAAGGTGTGCTGTTTAATCTTAGTTTATTATTCTCTTACATTGCTTTCTGAGAGTCATTAACCTCTCAACCTTCCAGAAGAAAATTGGTGGAATGAAAGTTTATGTTATTTCTATTCGGTATTTGATTTGGAGATAATAAAATTTGAAAACCTGAGCTATTAAATATGTGTGGAAATGTATTTTTAAAATATTTATGTGTATATAGTGACTTCAGAGAATATATTTTGTATTATAATCATATGTTCAATTTCCATCATGAGTAAACTTTTAAAAATAATCTAGTGATTATTAGTTTGATATGGTTTAGGAAAATACTAAGTTTTATCATTCAAAGTAGAGGAGCAACATGGTATAGTAAAAGATGACACACAGTATTTGAAATCCCTAGACCCCTGAGTTCCATATCTGTCATTTATTATAACTGATTTTTTTATGTATATGGTGGTAATATTAATTATTGCAAACAACTAACAGTGCTCTGTCTTTTTTACAAGATTTTTTGATCTTTTTGAAAAGTGTGATGGATATAAATCTGGGAAATTAAAACTCAAAAAGCCAAAACAATTACAGGCAAGTGCATTTGATTTCTTACTGAGTTTAAATTGCTAATGGAAAAGTTATATAAAAATTCAATTGTTTATTAATTTATTTTGTAGGAAGTGCTGGATATTGCACGACAACTTCTTATGGAGCTGGGGCAAAATAATGATTCTGAAATTGAAGAAAACAAGTCAAAACTTGAACAACTTAAGACCGTGTTAGAGATGTGAGTATCTTTTTTAAATCCTTAATTTTGCTAACTACTTGTAGTACTCTTTTTTGGTATGTGTGACTTTTCATGTTAATTTCCTTCACAGTTTGATCTGTTTGCTCTTATCACTGTAGCTGAAGAGAAATTAGTGAAACTCTAATGAGATTTTTATTTTCACCAGTGTGAAAATAGATTGTTGTACTGAAGGTTATTGTTTTAGTTTTACTTTTAATTTTGGTGAGAAGATCAAAATTTGGATCTCCTCTAAAGTGCTACTTAGACTGAAGGCCACATTACTAACATGACCACAGATTCAGTGCTGCTTGAATAAAAAACAATGTTGATGTTTTAATCAAGTGAAATTGGTACCACCAGTATTCCTGTTATAAGCTTTACGTAATTTGGCCACTTACAATCTTATTTCCTTTATTTATTTATTTTTTTTAAAGATTTTCTTTTTTTCCTTTTTCTCCCCAAAGCCCCCTGGTACATAGTTGTATATTCTTCGTTGTGGGTCCTTCTGGTTGTGGCATGTGGGATGCTGCCTCAGCGTGGTTTGATGAGCAGTGCCATGTCCACACCCAGGATTCGAACCAACAAAACACTGGGCCACCTGCAGTGGAGTGTGCGAACTTAACCACTAGGCCATGGGCCCAGCCCCCTATTTCCTTTATTTTTTAAGCACACATACATTTATGTTTTTATATATTTCTATACTTTGTCATATCTTCAAAATTGTCTAAGTTTTGTAGAGAAACTTTTTTGTGTTTTCATTTTTAATGGGGTTAGAATGACTAGCTATGGTACAGATTTTCTGCTAGTATATTTTGAAGAATTCAACAAGGTAATTACAAACAGAAGGGGACATTAATATTTAAGATGGATTTGAGCTTTTCTTTAGGAGTTCACATTGAACGCTTACTGAATATTGTCCATTCTCCTTGCCATTTTTCAGGTATGGCCATTTTTCTGGAATAAATCGTAAGGTCCAATTAACCTATCTCCCTCATGGTTGTCCTAAAACATCTAGTGAAGAGGAAGGTATGTCATTATTAATGCCTGTTGTGTTTTAATTACATGTAGGGACTTGCTACTCATCGTTGATTATCTTTGGGCTTTGTTCTGTCTAATAGTTTACGGACTGGCATGCTGAATAAAGGAAAAGTAAAGTGGAGTTTTGTTAACTGTGCCTTCTATCTTTTAAATAAAGTATAGATTCTGTATCCTTTAAGTAAAGGATAGATTTTATTATTTTGAAAACTGCTTTTGGCTTCCCTTTTACTCTGAGGTTGTTTGAGAAAGTTTATTTATTTATAACTAGATGTTACTTAATGGGTCCCTTTCTTCCTCTTTTGGTATAAGAGGGCAGAGTATACAGAATAAAGCTCAAAAAGTATGAAAAGACTATATGAAAAAATATACAATCAATGTGTTTCTAAAATGGATATTTTCTTCCACCCAATAAATCAGACTAAGCACTTAAATAAAATTAGTCTCCTAAGAGCAGTCAGCACAAAAGTCCATAAATTTATCTACCTTTCAAAAGAAAAATGGGCAGGGGTTGGAGGAGCCGTTTCATGGAGAGATGCAGATGCACAATAAAATAATGATAACAGTATTTGTAATCAATCACTCTTGCCTATGACATCGGCAAAATATTTTATTCTTTTTTCAAACTAGTAATGAAGAATGCTAATGAGACAGGATTTCAGTCTACTGGTAGGTGTATAAATTGAAATAACTCTTTGAAAAGTAATTTGGCAATATATGTATGTGTCAGAACTTCAAAAAATATTCATATGCTTTGACCTTAATTTTTCTTAGAAGAATCTACCCCAAGGAAGTAATCAGATAGGGAAAGATTGATCAATGGCATTATTTATAGTAGCAAAATTTTAGTGATTATCTTCACTGCAAACACAAGTTTGATTATGTTGACCTTTATATATTTATTTTAAAATTTGACATGTTGCTCTCTTATCACAATCTGTGATTAATAACAGTGCAGATTAATTTCCTATATCTTAATGTCTGTGATCAAAAACATTCTTTAAATAACTGTCATTAAAAAGCCAATTAAATGTCTTTCCATAAATTAGTATTGGCCTACATGGTAGAGCACATACAACTGCTAACTAACCCCAGGGGAAAGGGTGATTTTTCTATCACTGTTAATGAATTATCATTAAACTCTTTAGCGCTTATATGGTTTATTTTTAAATTGTCTTTCTTTCTGTAACCCAACAAAGATCTTAGGCTGTGATAAAGGGCAAGTCAAAATTAAGTATAGAAACTCATTCACTTATGGTACTTCTCCTATGTCTGAGAAAATTACTTTAATCTAGGACATACAGAGATTCCACAATTCCAAATTTAAAAAGCTGCTCTTGGCTACATTTTATTGTATATCTCACCCATAAATTTAAATTGTAATACATATTAGGCTCTGTCATCTCACATCTACCTAAAAATTATGCAAATTTCTGATTCCTAATCATAAAAATGTGTATATCTTCTGTACCTCAGCTAACAGTATCTTTTATGTAACAGCACTGCAGGAGGCTCTTGCTATAAAGACAAGATCTGGACCCTGTCCTCAAGGAGTGCTTAATCTAGCTACCTAGCACAACTAAATTAAATATACTGGACAAATGCCGTGGCTTTCATACCACTGTGAGAGCAGGGAAGGGAGAGGCAATACTTCCTTTCAGAAAACTGGGAAAAGAGCCTTCTTCCCAAAGTGTGGAAGAGATTTTGAAATCTTACTAAGATTTTAACAGGTGGAGCAAGGGGTATTTCTGACAGAAGCAACAGCCTAGAAAGACGGGTATGTTTAAGGAACAAAGTAATTTACATAAGGGCCATATTCCACTGCAGAAGAGAGCACAAAGAAAAAATTAACCTTGAAACATGTCTGTTTAAAAGAAATAAACTTGACGTTTGCTTTATCCATTCACGTGTCTTAGACAGCCGAAGAGAAGAACCATCCTTGCTTTTGGTTCTAAAATGGGGAGGAGAACTAACCCCTGCAGGCAGAGTCCAGGCTGAGGAACTTGGAAGAGCTTTCAGGTGTATGTATCCTGGAGGTCAAGGTAAATTTTGAGGTTTCTTTAATTGGGTGAAATTCATACATTGTATTTTCTAATCCTCATTTATTTTGAGGATGTTAGTAAATATTTATAGAAATACAGTGAGGTAAAAATATAGCTTAAGTGATTTGAGGATTTCTTTTCAGGAGATTATGCAGGATTTCCCGGTTGTGGTTTACTTAGATTACATAGTACCTACCGACATGACCTCAAAATATATGCCTCTGATGAAGGTCGAGTCCAGATGACTGCAGCTGCTTTTGCAAAGGTATAAATAAATGTTTTCTAGAATTTTCATCTAATATTGCACTTTAAAAGATTTTTACTAAGGCAGTATTTAAAAATTCCAAATTTGAAACTTCAAACTAAAGCCCTGACTGCCAGTGATAAACTTTATTATTAATACAGTTTATATATTATAAATAGCTTATACCTTATGACATTCAGCTTGTATCAATAATTATGATGATACTTTTTGTTATTTCACATACTAATTTTTAAATCTGTGTTGGCTTTTTAAAATATATCTAGGGGCTCTTAGCTCTAGAAGGAGAGCTCACACCCATTCTTGTTCAAATGGTGAAAAGTGCGAATATGAATGGTCTTTTGGATAGCGATAGTGACTCACTGAGCAGTTGTCAGCAACGTGTGAAAGCAAGACTTCATGAAATACTTCAGAAAGACAGGGATTTTACTGCTGAAGATTATGAAAAGGTGAGTCTTAGCAAATTCTTTTACACTGTGAAATATTATGCACACATAAAATGTGTAAACCATAAGCTTAGAACTTATTGTATTATAAAGCAAATCTCATGTAATCGCTGTCCCCCTGGAGAAGTAGAAGTGTGAAATAACTCTAGCCCCTGTGCGCCCCTTCCCAATTGCAGCCCCTTCCCTATCTCCTGGAAATAACTACTGTACTGAATTTTTATGTTGCTCTTTTTTGTAGCCTTATAATATCCAGAATACTTATTTGGATAAGTATGCATTTCTAACTACTTTAATCTCAATTTTGGTTGTTTTTAAGCTTCATATAATAAAATGCTTTCTTTTATGTCTGTCTGCTTTTGGTCGATACTATGTTTGTGAAACTCATCTATATTTTTGAGAATTTCCTTAGTTAGTTATTAATCGTTTCTATGTAGTATTTTATTTCAGGGATTGGCAAACTGTTTCTTTAAAAGACCAGATGGTAAATACTTTAGGCTTTGCAGGTAACATGTTCTCTTCTTGCATATTCCTTTTTTTTTTGACTACCGTTTAAAAATGTAAAAACTGGGGCTGGCCGAGTGATGCAGCAGTTAAGTTCACACACTCCACTTCGGCGGCTCAGGCTTCACCAATTTGGATCCTGGGCACGGACCTATTCACCACTTATCAAGCCATGCTGTGGCAGGCGTCCCACATATAAAAAGTGGAGGAAGATGGGCACGAATGTTAGCTCAGGGCCAATCTTGCTCAGCAAAAAGAAGAGGATTGGTGGTGCTGTTAGCTCAGGGCTAATCTTCCTCAAAAAAAAAAAGTAATAACTATTCTTAGCTAATGGGCCATGCCACAGGCCTCCTTTGGCCTGCAGGTCATAGATTGTCGACCCGTGTTCTATTTTATGAATGTACTACAATTTATGTATGCTTTCTACTACTGTTATAATTTTGGGCTATTATGATTAATACTGCTGTGAAAGTCCTTGTAGGCCTCCTAGTGCACATCAACATGCTTTTCTCCTGGGCATATTCTCAGAGTGGAATTATTGTGACCCGCAGTATGCTTATGTTTTGGTAATAGTAGGTCATGTCAAACTGCTTCCCAAAGTCGTTGAACCAGTTTACACTCCCACCGAAGTCCATAAGAGTTGACCTGTGTTCTATTTTATAAATTATTGAACTAATTTATTAACTTAATAATTTGGAGATTTTTTTGATCCTTTACAGCATATCCACAGATTTTTTTTCTTTCCAATCCTTACATTTTTTTCTTTTTCTTGCCTTACTTCAAAAACTAGCACCTTCAAAACAGAATTAAAATGACGTTTCTTTTCTTGTCCATGTTCTCAAAGAGAAAGCTTTTAACACTTGTCCATTAAGTGTGATGTTTTCTGTAGATTTTGTCATAGCTACTTTTTTTCAGAATAAGGAAATTCCATTCTGTTCCTATTTTGCTGAGAGTTTTTATCATGAAAAGTTATTGAATTTTGTCATATTTTCTTTTCATCTGTTACGTCGTGTGATTTTGGGGGATATGAAGCTACCTTGGTTCCTAGAATAAAATCAACTTTTTTTTTTTTTAAATCTATATCACTCGTTTGGGTTGACTAATAGATGCATACAAATTTAGAATTGATAGATTTCAATCAGTGCTTTTTACCTCAAAGTTTAGTTTGTCTGAGATTAATATAGCTACAACAGTTTTTTTCCTTTTATTTGGTGTTTTCATAGTATATCTTTTTACTTTCAATCTTTCTGAAACTATATTTTTAGGTATATCTCTTAAAATCTGCATATAGTTTTCAAAAAATTTGTCATGAAAATCTTAGGGCAATTATCCCATTTATAGTATAAATTACTGATAAATTTATATATGAATCTTTTATCTTTTTAAGTGCTATATATTTGTACTGCCTGCTTTAATTTTTTTCTCATGCTTCATTGGAATTGTTACTTTTTATTTATTTACTTATTTCTCTGTTACTTTGAAAATTGTTTTGGACTTTACTATTTGTTCGTTGTTACCCTAGAGATAACAGTAGGCTTCAGTGACTTCTGAAAGTCGAATGTTTATGTCATGTTTTTACTCTCCTCCTGGACAATGCAGGGACTCTAGAGTGCTTTTTAGACTTTAGCTTGCATCAGAAGCATCTGGGATCTTGTTAAAAATGTAGATTTTGATTCATCACATCGGGGGAAGGGGCTGAGATTCTGCATTTCTAATAAACTTCCTGTTCTTGCCAATTCTGCTAGTCTTTGGACCTTACTTTTAGCAGCAGGGCCTAAAATCATTGCAACATTTTTCCAGCTTGCAACTTATGTGCTATTTATATTGTTTATTTTAATTCCGTATGTTTTAAACCTCACAGTATATCACTTATTATTATTCTTTTATGCAAGCAATATTCATTTAGCTTTACCCATTAATTTGCCCTCTTAAATACCTTTTATTCTTTCTGAATTTTAGAGTTTCCATTTAAGATCATTTTTCTCTGTCTGAAGAAAAATATAGTAATTCTGTTAGTATCAGTCTACTGGTAGTGAATTATGTTTTGTTTGTCTGAAGATGTTTTTATTTCAACTTTACTCTTACAGGATATTTTCACTGAGTATAGCATTCTAGGATGGCATTTATTTTCTTTCATTGCATTGAAAGTGTTGTTTGACTATCTTCTAGTTTCCAGTGTTTCCCTTGAGAAGTCATCTATTGATCTTACTGTTGCCCCTTTGAAGATAATCTTTTTAAATAACTCCTCTGGCACTTTTAACATTTTGTTTTTATCTTTGGTCTTCAGCAGTTTTTCTATTGTATGTCTACATGTAGATTGATTTTTAATTCATCTTGCTGGTAGTTTATTAGGATTCTTGGATCTGTGATTTCAGTTTGGGAAAGTTTTTAAAAAAAAATATTGCTTCTGTTATCTTCTTCTGGGTCTCCTAATATATATTTGTTAGAATTTTCTCTTCTCTTATCCTTTTGGTTTTTTTCATCCTTTTTGTCTCTATGCTTTATTCTGGATAACATCTCCTAACCAGTCTTCCAATTTACTAAATCTGTCTTGGCTATATCTAATGTGCTTTAAAATCAGCCAGTGTATTTTTCAATTCTAGAATTTCTATTTGCATCCTTTTTTTGTATAATTCATTGTCATTTTTTAGTAGTTTGTAGTTCTTTGATGATTTCTGATGTTTTATCTTCTTGAACATAGGAAGTCTCCTCACCTTTTAGATTTTGATAATTCTAACACCTAGAGTCTCTTTGGTTCTGTTTCTGTTGTTTGTTCTGCCTGTTGGCATTGATGATGTCCTGTTTTCTTGTGTGCCTGAATATCTTTAATTATGGGTGTATATTTTATTTGTTTGTGGAAATAAAATGAGCTTAAGATTATATTATCATCTTCCATTAAGGCTTTTTATTTGTTCCTGCTATGTACCTATGGACACAGCAATCTAAGGTTGCCTTAATCCAGTTTGAGAACAGATCTTTCTGGGCCAACAGTTTCTTTGAACCTGGTCTGCAGTTTGTCAGTAGATTGGTTTGCTTCTTATTCACCCTCATTTTTTTGAACCCTAAATGCAGAGAGTTTACCAGAGTTCCACCTTTGGGAACCTTGGACTTCACTCTTTAACCTAACAAGGCTATTAATGCTTTACTCCACTCCTCTGCTGTCTATTCAGGATCACTCTCTGGATCACTGACCTATGAGTTTTGATTATGTAATTCTTTACCATCTTATCTCTCAGATTCCTTAAAGCAGAAGTATAGAAGTTCTTTGCCCAGGATCTTTACTTATCTTCAATGGTTAGATTGGTCCCAACTACCTAGTTTACCATAATAAGAATCAGAATTCCACTTTACATTTTTTATATTTGTAGAAACTTATTTCATGGGGTTAAATAACTTACCAAGCTAAGTGTCAAAACTTAAATTTGAAACTGTTGTCATTAATGGCTTTTGTTGACTTGGGGAAATCTCATCACAAAGGCATTAGCATGGTGGTTAAGAGCACCAGCTCTATAGCCAGACTACTTGCTTTTTTATCCCACTCTTCATGTGCTAGTGGTTTGATCTTGGACAAGTTGCTTAACCTCTAAGTACTCTATGTGGAAAAAGATGATGATAGTAATAGAGTCTTGGGGTTATTACATGTAAATATGTGTCAAATGGTTAGAACCATATTTGTACATATGAAGTGAGTCAGCAAATTGTCATTGTAAGTTAGAATAAAATCTCATCATAAATTAGAGTACTTCTGCTAAACCTTTCCTGTGGATAATCTAATGTTGCTAAGGTTTAGTATGTTTTTAATGTTGCTAAAGTGTAGTATGTTTTTAACATGAAATTCTGAGGTTTTTACTTCCTCCTTGATCTTATTACTTATTTGGGAGGTTATCTTAGTTTGTGGTATGGAATTATTCTCTAGCTACTGGAAAATTTTGTATGTTGTTCTCTTGGACAATTGGGCATAACCAGACATAATATTTGTACTTTACTCATTTGTAGCTTACTCCATCTGGAAGCATTTCTCTTATCAAATCAATGCATTTAATTAAAAATCCTGTGAAGACCTGTGACAAAGTTTATTCATTGATACAAAGTTTAACTTCTCAAATCAGACATCGAATGGAAGATCCCAAATCATCAGGTAAATACTATGTTTTTCTTAGAGCATAAAACAAATTTTACTGTCTAATTACTATAAATATCCTAAAATAAGATGCACCAATCTTAAGAAATCAAGACTCTCATACTATATCTAGGAGTAATATGAATTAATATATATCTTGCAAAAGAATAAAAGCTAAGTTAGAGTTGCTTTTATCTGTGGTAGCATGAAAGATATACTAAAACACTCATTTGATTAATTATGTAGCATTGCCATACAGTTAAGCAGCAAATAGGAAGCATAATAAGACGGAGCAAGCAAAAGGAAGGTGATCTGGGCTCTGGCTCTGAGACTAGCTTGGTTAATAACTTGGGCAACTTTGGCATCTTGGATTTCTTACTGGTAAAAATTGATCCTTTGAACTGTTTAATTTCTAAGGTTCCTTTCTGCTAAAGACAGTCTGTCTATTGTGTTAGTTATGTGAATCAAATTAAAATGATGGTATTTAAAATTCAGAATTGAAAATGTATTAGCTTAAAAGAGTTTTGTTATAATTGTTGTAGTTCTTTTTCTTATTATTGAAGTATGTAACATATGGAAAAATCTTTTATAAACCCAGTTCCTAACCCATGTGTTTATGCATTTATTCAAGCCTACAAAATATATGCTTGCTAATAGTATATGCCTGTGATAACATTTCCTAGTTTCTTAGCAATCTTACCTTTGATGTTTAAAAAAGTTTCCAGTTATCAACTTTTTAATATATATTCTTAATCTTATTTTTGAGTTTAATATACTAAAAATATTATGTTGTTTTAGATATTCAGCTTTACCATAGTGAGACGTTAGAGCTTATGCTACGTAGATGGTCCAAGTTGGAGAAAGACTTTAAAACAAAGAATGGAAGATATGACATTAGTAAAATCCCTGACATATATGACTGTATAAAATATGATGTCCAGCATAATGGTTCCTTGAAATTAGAAAACACAATGGAATTATATAGACTTTCGAAAGCTTTAGCAGATATTGTTATCCCTCAGGTAAGTGATTTCTAGGAATCAATTTTCTTAAAGTGCTGTATGGATACTTTTAAAATGTCTGTCGGTGGATAAAAGATAGTTGGTTTTCATGTCCCTAAAAAACCCGTAACTTTAAAAAGGAAAGTAAGTAATTCTGAATTTACATTTTAAACTTTTTGTTATATTAAATCATTATTTGATTTCTTAATCATTTGATTATAGTGGCTTTTTAAAATTTAAGAATTGATACTCCTAAAGAACAATATAGTAACAATCAAAACAACTGAAAACAGGATGGAATAAATCAATTAAGTATTTATTGGGCACCTGTTGTGCACCTACCGGCTCTATGCTATGGAAATGTGTGCAGAGAGGGAGGAAAAGGTAGTTGTGGCCCTGTGTAAATTTTGCAAGTTTTTTCCCTTTATGTGAACATATTTTGAAAATAATATTTAGAGGTCAAGATGTAAGTGGTTATTTCGGGGGGGGGGTGCGTCCTGGGTATTTTCATTATAGAAGAATAAAAATAAAGGGTGAAACCAGAATTCAAATAACTGAAATGCAATTAGGCAGAGAATCAGATTGATAATAAAGAGGCAAGTGACAAGACAAGTTGAGATAAGGGATATGTTAGAAGAAAATAGTTCCAGATGTCCTTTTGGGGCCATTTTTCAACTCAATTACTAAAAGATTATTTGGATATTGTAAAGGGGATCTTGGAGTATATCAGACATTCCAACTGTGAACCAAAGTTGAAAAGCAGGAAAGAATGAAATGCTTGAAAAGTATAAAGATTATGAACAAAAGTAACCTCACTTAAAAATATTCATATGTAAAAATGGTTAAAATAATATCAATGTCCCTTTTCTAATATTCACAGAAAGTCCAGGAAAAACTACAGACTGGAAAACTGGGAATTTGAACAGTACACAACTTTCTTATAGTTATTTGTATACATGTTAAAGATAAGCTTATTCTTACAGCATAAAAGAGCAACTACTTATTTGTTTGGTCAGATATATAATATAGACAATTTTAGGTATATTATGTGAACCAGTGATTTGCAAACAGGAATTGTTTTTAAAAGACAGGATAAAAATATCTCAGACTTCAAGACTATGTCTTTGGGCCTCACTGTACACTTACTTAGAAAACAAGGACTTATTCTCTGACAACTTCTTTTGCTTTCTAAATGGAGGAGAAGTTTTATTCTGCAAAAAACAAATTTTGTTTCACACAATAAAAGGTTTTCTTTTTATAACAGATAAGATATTTTAAGATTACCATCAAAGTGAACACACTAAATTGTGCAGAACTCAATTTTAGCTACATCATTGAGTTGACACTTATTTGATTATAACTCATTCAGTAAAGTTACTGAATCAGCATCCATCTTTGTTATGAAATTCAAGATAGAAGATTCATTCAGATTTTTCTTATTAACGATTCTGAGAATGGTTACTGTTAATTCCAGTAAACATATAATTAGTTTGCATTGGAAGCATAAATAAGACCCTGATCTTTTTCATTGTTTTGGATTGCTTTGATGTTAGTCCAGGCTCAGTGCATCCTGTTGTACTATTCTTACAGTGAAGATTATTTAAAAGTATACTTTTTAGCAGGTAAGTTGTAAACATAAGACCCTCTTAAATTTTTATGATGGCTATGTGCATTTTTCAAGGTAGGCTGTCAGTCTATCTAAATGTATGACCTACTCAGTGGCTAAATAAATACACAAATGATTTGTTAGTATAATCACGTCTGTTGTTGCATGGCTTATTTAATCTCTTACCTCTTCCTTCTTAGTTACGTATGCTAACTGTTCTAGAAATGAGATTGGAAAGTTGGTTTCTAAAAGTTGGGCTCAAAAGAATACTCAGTTGTCAATGGGGTTTTCTACTTACTTTGTGTATATTTCAGGTGTATTGCTTATGTAGCTAAGGAAATTTCTTACCATTTCTTTGTAAGCTAAATATTTATAATGAATTTTTAAAGTATTATAATTAGAAGACACACCAAAGGTAAGAATGGTTAGGGAAGATTTGAGACATTATTTGTGTCTTTTAAAGTAATTCGTCATGCTCAGCTCTTCTCAGTCTCTGTTACAGTAATTGTCTTTTGATGCAATTAGGTTAGATTTTCACAAATAAGTCTGAGAACTTATTTGAAGACATCGCCAAAATTATTTTTCTTGGATAAATTATTTATCTTTGAAATCTCGGGACTCTTCAGACAACATTATGCCAAGCTTCCAAGAATCAGTGTCTTATTTTTGGTAAATTCATAGTTAAATTTTGGTAAATTTATAACTTTAAAAGCAGAGATCTTTTTATGTGCTTTCCTAGAGTTCTGAGGTTATAAATTGAGAGGACAACTTGGGATTTACCTCTATAACTTTTTGGTTTGATATTCCTTATTCTGGCAAAAACTTGGGGTTTGTTCTTTTTTTAATGGAGTGTTTAATTCAGTTCAGTAAGTGTTATTTTGCTTTGTTACTTTACCCTTCATAAATCCAAAACCATGGACAAAATGTAGGCATTTTCAATCACTGAACAAGTAACTAAAAATTATAAACATATTTACAGTAATTGTAATGAGACTATAGTTTGTAATGGAAAAAATGAAAATTTTGCACTTAGTTCTAAATAAAGACTATTGCAAGCTTAGAGACTTGATGACTCAGTCAAATATTGTAAAGTTTTGACTTGTTTAAAATATACTAATTTAGATTAAAAGAGTACCACTATCCATGCAAGAAAAATGTATATGTGTTCTGGTGTACTTCACAGTATTGCTGTGCCTCTAAAAACTCCTTTTCCACTCTTAATTGATTAATTCTCATATATATACTATGCGAATTATGTAATTCTAATCATATCTAAGCTTAACTATGACAAACATGATTTATTACTTTTTAGTTATTTTAACAAACTGATTTTAATTATGAGAGGTATTTTTGCTGCGATAGAGTCAACTCTTCACTTTTTAAGTAGTCTCATTTCTCAAAAAATAGAGGCCTTGGTTTAAAAATGATACTTTAAAATAGTCACAATAGTATGGTGGACAATGGTATTGTGGTAGATAAGAACTAAGACTAAATTTGGTATTAAGATTCTCTTAATTGAGATGGCACACATTTATTGAAGTTTGAAGACCATTTTCTTTGTAATTTGTAGGCTGTGAAATGCAGAGAATTCTTTATAATAGCATTTGCCATATAAAGTCCAATGAGACGCTTGTTAAATATCACCACATAATAAGCTTTCAAATAGCTTCATCTGGTATGTTAATCAGTTCTGTTTATGGCAGAAATATTGTAATTACGTATCAGAACTTGGATATCTAACAATTAATTGTTTGTCCTAGTTGGTGGTGGCAGATGAACAAAATATGTCACTGTGTTGAAGAGAAAGATTTCTTTATCACAAAAGTAATATATCTTTGTTGTAAAATGAGAAAATGTATATAGCAAAAAAAAATCACTGACATTACCAGCTAGAGAAAAATGTTTCAGTGTTTTGGAAAATTCTTAAAGGCCTTTTCCCTTAAATTCATGCAGATATAATTTTTCTCATAATTTCGTATATATAACAAATGTATTCTTTGCAAAAATGGAACCAGGAAAAGCATACTGTTTTACAGCTTGATTTTTTTTTTCCTTCACTTAGCATCAAGAACTTCTTTGCATATCAGTAAAGCTAATAAGTATCATTATTCCTAATGGCCGAATGGTGTGATGTAATAATAATTTATTTAACTAATTTCTCCTATTTAGAAATCTGGATTCTTTTAATTTCTTTCACTGTCTTTATACATGTCTTTACATGCACTCAAGACTATTGCTGTAGCTACAGAAATCTTTTACCAATTTTCTTCCAGACGAACAGTGTATGAGAGTACCTGTTTCCTCACACCTTGCTAATAACAACAACAAATTTCCCCAGATGATTTTTTTAAAAATAATTTTATTGAGGTCATAATGATTTATAATCCCCTGATGATTTTTAATTTCAACATTTTCCTTTTATTTACACATAGACAGTTACATATATATCCCTTTTGCACTCCCAATTCACATTCATTTCTGCTGGTGAGATTATTGAACCATCCAAACATTAGTTTAAGGTAATTGACCCCAAGAAGTTCCATTTTCATAGGTCTTCATTCTGTAATCTGTCAGCTTTTCTTTAATAGGCGGTTTTGAGATCTCTTATCTGTACTGACTTTGCCATCTGGGAAGTAACTGATAGCAGGAAGTAGCCTTTAAACTCAGATATCCCAGAATGAACTTGGAGAGAAAGGGTAGGCCTATTTCTTCCCTCTTTCTCTTGACTCTCCCTTATTTCCCTCTCTATCCTTCGACCCTACCTTCTGCTCTCTTCCTCATTCCCCTCCCTTCCCTTCTACATACACCACAGATTTTTCTCTTTAAATATCAGGTCATTTTCTAATCTACCCCTCTGAACTGTAATTTTTATTATTATTATAATACTATGTTTTCTTGACACTTCAGACTGTAATTCCTTATAAATTTAATTAACTGGTAATGATTATAGACCATTAAATTTGATAATTTCATGCTATTTTTTGCTCACCACTAGTTAAAGCTTTAAAAGTACTGGCTAAAGGCTTTTAAGTAATGTGTTAGCCTTATTATTCTTTGACATTTGGATAGAGAAAATCTCATGCTTTCAATTTATATTTCTTACCGTATGTTTATTGACTGTTTTGTGCGTCAGTGTTTGTGTCCTTAATCCATCTTTCTTTTAGGATTGTTACATGTAAACCTTCCAATTGAGTTGAACTACTGTCCATAAAGATTGCTTCATCCATTCCTCCTCCCCTCCTCAGAAATTACTTGCTTTTTCCAAGAAACTCAAAGTTCCACCAAAAAATCTTTCCAATTATACTTAATAGTTTTGGGAGTAGTATACTTGCAGTTGCAGAAATGTAAACTAGATGTTGTATAATGTTCAAAAAAGGCTTAATAAAAGTATTTGTCTCTCACTAGAATTCTTTAACTTAGCAGTACATTTGTTAGAGCTCTTTGTGATTATACTCTTTTTCTAATATCATGTATTTTCTGCTCAGGAATATGGTATAACTAAAGCTGAAAAACTGGAGATTGCCAAAGGCTACTGTACTCCTCTAGTTAGAAAAATTCGCTCAGACCTTCAGAGGACACAAGATGATGACACTGTAAATAAACTCCATCCTGTGTAAGAGACTGTACTGGTATTTAAACTATAGGCATCTATTTTTACATACTTCAAATCTAAATTAGTTTTTAACATTTCTATGAAGAAAGCAGGAGTGTGTCATTTGGCACACTGTGGAAATAAGGATTACCTAGGTATTCCTAAGAGTTAACTTTCATCCAAGGTTCCTTTTTTGCTCCAAATTGGGGGAAAAACTGAGGTGAACAAGGAAAGGGGATATGTGTCATCATTCACATGGGCATCAGTGTGTACTCCATTCAGCAGCATAAATGTCTGTGAGCTTCTGTCATTGCTAATAGAGTGGTTAGAATGACCTATTTACAGTGAACTTGACTAATGTTAGCTCTTCTTTGACTAATCTCAGAGGTCCCAGTTAGTTCCAGTTATCTTCATGTTAGAGGAATATCTACTAAGATAACTCCTCAATTGTGGTTGGAAGAGTGATAGGTTTACTTATGTTTTTTTAATTTCTAGTAAGATTAAATTCCATTTTACAAAATAATTTCCAACTTAAGTTTTGACTGTATGGTTATATTTTAACACTGTCTGCTTCTAACTTTAGGTATTCCAGAGGTGTTCTGTCTCCTGAGCGTCATGTCCGTACCAGATTATATTTCACCAGCGAAAGTCATGTACATTCTTTACTATCTATTCTTCGCTATGGTGCCTTATGCAATGTAAGTAGAATAAATTATTCCAGTCTACTTAACAAATATGTTTCCTTGAATTTGTAACCAAATCACAAACACCAGTTTTTATTGGGCAACTTTAATAATTCATCATTTATCAAGGGTCTACTATATACCAAGCTCTGTGGTAGATGTTGGGGATAAAGACATGTTCTCTTCCCTTTGGAGAAGATTCATTTAAGCAAGTGATAATATAAAATATTTTAGGTGATGTTATAGGCTGATGGCAGTGAGATAAAGAGAATCTGATGAATTTGAGTTATTTGGGGGTTAAAATTGACAGGACTTGGTGTTTGGTTGACATTGTGCCTCTTATCTAGTGTTATGTAATGAATCTTACACTAAAGCTTATTGGTGTAAAGCAAAACATAGTCATTTTATTTTTATTTCTCAGTTTAAAGGCTTGACTGATCACTTAGGGAGTTTTGTTTTGAGTCTCTCATGAGGTTGCAGTCCAGTAGTGACTGGGGCTTGAATCATAAATGCTTTCCTCTCATGTCTGGTATTTGATACGGGCTGTAAGCTGGGACCTCGGCTGGGGTTCTTGTACATCTATAAAAAATGATCTTCAGGGGCCAGCCCAGTGGCGCAGCAGTTAAGTTCACACATTCAGCTTCTCGGCGGCCCAGGGTTTGCCGGTTCGGATCCCAGGTGCAGACATGGCACCACTTGGCAAAAGCCATTCTGTGATAGGCGTCCTACATATAAAGTAGAGGAAGATGGGCATGGATGTTACCTCAGGGCCAGTGTTCCTCAGCAAAAAAGAGGAGATTGGCAGTAGTTAGCTCAGGGCTAATCTTCCTCAAAAAAAAAAAAAAAGTGATCTTTATAGGAAAATTAGGGGCCGGCTCGCTGGCCGAGTGGTTAAGTTCACGCGCTTCGCTGCGGCGGCCCAGGGTTCGGATCCTGGGCACGGACATGGCACCGCTCGTCAGGTCACGTTGAGGCAGCGTCCCACGTCCCACAGCTAGAAGGGGCTGCAACTAAGATATACAAACTATGTACAGGAGGGGTTTGGGGAGATAAAGCAGAAAAAAAAAAAAAGATTGGCAACAGTTGTTAGCCCCGGTGCCAATCTTTTAAAAAAAAAAAAAAGAAAAGAAAAAGAAAATTAGTTCAGCTTTGTTATATACTTTTTAAATAAAGGGAAGTAAAATGTATAACGGATTTGGTCTATGTGTTTTTATTCTAAACAGTCTTATTATTGGGCCTTGATGAATAGCTATTATTAAAGTTACCATAAAACTATTTCAGTGGTCTATTTCCATCAAATTTTCCAATTTATATGTTCTTTCCTCTTGCTTTGATTTCTTCTCTGTCCCATTAAGGAATAGCAAAGTGACATCCCTTGCATACATATGTGGATTAGTGGAGCTTTAATAAAAGAACTAGCGAGTGAAAAAAAATGACAGTTATTTAGCAAGGCAAAAGTTTATATATCCAGTAGTAATGATGGAATTGTTTTTAGGGAGGAGAGCTATATCTCTTAAATGGTCCCCTTTGACCTTCTTGCACTTATTTAGAAGGTGGAAAGAACATGGAGGATATACGAACCAATAGGAGGCCTCTGGTTGGAGCATAATGTGAGTGATGGATAAAGTGGCAACAGATGAGTTTGGAGGGCCAGTGCCTTGGGGCTCCTCAGAGGATTAGGAGGTCATTGAAAGGTTTTAAGCAGGGAAGTGAGTGGCTTTAGTTGCTGTGTGGACAATAGCTAGGCAGGAGTGATATGAGGAGAAACCAGTTAGGAAACTGTGCAATGATCTGAAGAAAGATGATATGGTTAGGACTGGAGTGGTGGCAGTAGAACCAGAACTTGTTGAGTATATATTGCATTCGACTGCATTTCTAAAATGAAAGCTGAGTAACTCCATTCTTTTAAAAATCTGTGCTTCCAAAAAAACAAATCTGTGCTTCCAGGACAAAAGAAAATATGTGTTTTTACTAAAGTGAAAATTAAAGTCTATACCAAAATGATATCTTCTTTTGTAATTTTAAGAAAATTAATTTATTTGAACTACAATTCATTATCCCAGCTCTTATTATCCTTATTAAGACCCTGTAACTAACATACTTAAAGTCTTGTTCAGTCTCTTCCAAGTTGAAATTTTTCGTTTTTCTGTGTGGACTAGGTAAATAAATATAAATGTATTATATTCATAATAGGTTTTCTTCAAAAGGTATTAAGGAAATAAGATTATAAGCAAGATTTCAGGGAATATATTTAGTGAGCCTTAATAAAAAAAAAGATTTTTATGGATTCTTGTAAATTGATTGTTCCAGAAAATACTGCAATATATTATTTAATTTTATCTGTTCATTAGAGCAGACCTAGCAAAATCTCTAGCTACAACACTGAATTAGATATTAGATGACATTCTAATTAATAATGTAGTATCACAAAGTCTAATAGATCTTTTCACCTATTGAAAATTTTTAGCATTTAATTTAAACCCATCATTTAGTAATTTACATCTAATGAAATGCAATGCTATGCTAATTTATGTTTTATCTTATCAATTTTGAAAAAAACTTATACATTCACACACTGCACCACCATATAACCTAGCTGTGTAATAGCCCATACCATATAGGTTTGTGTAAGTACACTCTGTGATGTTCACACAGGGACAAAATCACCTAATGACACATTTCTCAGAACGTATCCCTGTTAAGTGATGCATAACTATACATCTTTGCATGCATCCTTTCTCTAAACACAGACACAGGCAGACACACCAAACACACAGATGCAATTTTTACTCTAGGGTGTTGCTTTGAGTAGGAATAGCTGGCTTGGCATTGGAGTGTTTAGAGGTATGAATAGCCATTTGTTGAAATGAGGGTAAGAATATATGTAATTATACAAATTACATGATAATTGATTTAACTTTACTGTTCCAAAAGCTTCAAAAGGAGAATGCTTCCTCAGGGATGTACAATGTCTAAATTTAAAAAGGAAATATATGCTGAATTTTGTTTTTTTAAGTAAGTAGTCAGCATGTGGTCTTGTAAGTTTGGGCTTTTACATACCAAATTTTATTTTTTCAAACAAGGTACTTTGTATACTCAAGTCCAAAATATTGTATATTCTTATTGTATAACAAAAATTTTGGATGCTCTTATATATTTGTAATGCTTATGACATATACGAAATGAAGGAAGGTTATCTGTGATGTACATAAGGTCTAAGTAGACCCTGTTGACTATTGACTATAGACTTTACATGTACTTGAGTAGTTTTACCTTTTCAGATAGAATTTTCTACCTAGAATTGTAGTACGTGTTCTCTAAGATCCCTTTCAGTTCTGATGCACTATAATTACATGTTTAAAGACCAATGATTCTTTAAATGAAGTTGGAGGAGTGGTGAAGGAGATGGTAAGATTAATAGAATCTACATATGTCTCTTCCTGCTGAGTGTTTGAAAATATCACTGCAGTGTAATGAGGGATATTTACAGATAGGCGTGTGTTCCATTTATGGACTATATGATGGTGGGAAAAATAGCACTACTCCTACAGGATAGTCTTCTGTTTATGAAGCATGATACTATAGGTACTTTGGGACTTAAGGTTGACAACTGCCCCTCATCCTCAGAATTCAATAGTGGGTATCATATTCCAAGAGATACTTTATTTTTGCTTTCTATAAGCTATTTAAAAAAAGTTACCACTACAGTTTCTAATACTACTGGTAAGAGATTTCTTAAATAATTTACTTAAGCTTAAGTAATTTATTGACACAAATATAGTGGAGATATTTGACAGATTGTGCATATAAGTATTCATCTAATTTGTGT
Organism: Equus quagga; assembly: GCF_021613505.1. Lineage (NCBI taxonomy): Eukaryota > Metazoa > Chordata > Mammalia > Perissodactyla > Equidae > Equus > Equus quagga. The sequence goes on along the minus strand of NC_060273.1, from coordinate 108,867,884 downwards.
GGTATCACTCAGGATTAAACAAATACCATAATGAAAATAAAATGACTTTAATGCAATATGAGGAAATGCTTACCTTACACTTTTTGTTCAGGAATCAAAGGATGAACAGTGGAAACGAGCTATGGATTATTTGAATGTTGTCAATGAGCTCAACTACATGACTCAGATTGTCATCATGCTTTATGAGGATCCTAACAAGGTAAAGGAGTTCTCAATTTGCATGTGTTACCAGAGGTAAATAAATAGCTTGAAGTTTCTAGATTTAAAAATGTTCTACAATATTTTTTAGGATCTTTCCTCAGAGGAACGATTTCATGTTGAATTACACTTTAGTCCAGGAGCCAAAGGATGTGAAGAAGACAAAAATTTACCATCTGGCTATGGATATAGACCAGCTTCAAGAGAGGTAATTAAGGTGAAACTCTCAGTACTTGGTTACTACAGTTCTAGATTTTCATGAGGTTTCTGTAAGAATTTTCTATTATGTACTGTAATTCTTATCTCAACTACTAATTAGCAAGATAGTTTAAATTTATCTTACATATGATTTGAGTAGACAACATTTTAGGCATATTAGAATTTTACTGTCTATGTAGAGTCTTTGGTTTTTTAAGAGCATTATTTAGAATGAATAACTATAGTTTTGGTTTTGGTTTTGGTTGTAGATTTCCTTGAGGACTAGTCCATGCTGAACACTCTACTAAGCACTTGGCATGCATTATTGCATTTTAGTCATTATAATAACCTTACAAAATTAAATATGTACACAACTTAAAACTTTTTTACCAAGTTATAATACATATTGATAAAAGTACCTAAGTCATAAATATATAGCTTAATGATATATCACAAAATGAACACAATTGTAAAACAACCAGCCAGGTCATAGACAGAGCAATATCATCATTCCAGAAGACCTACGTGTGCCCCTCCCTATCACAACCTCCCTGTCTTCTCCCCAAAGTTACCTACTATCATGATTTCTAGCATGATAGATTAATTTTGCCTATTTTTGAACTTTATATAAATGGAATCACAAAATGCTTGCTTTTTTTTTGGTGGGGGTAGGTTTGACTTCTTTTTTTTCATTATGTTTGTGGTATTCATCCAATTTGTTCTTCATTTTTGTTGCCATGTAGGATTTCATTAAATAAATGTAGTGCAATGTGTTGATCTATTCCACTTTGATGATCACTTGATTTGTTTCCAATTCAAGCTATGAAGATGAATGCTTTTATGAGCATTCTTATACAGGTCTTTTGGTGAACATATGTACACATTTCTTTTGGAAATAATATCTAGGAGTAAAATTGCTAGGTCATAGGGTATGTGTATGTTCAAGTTTAAAAGATGTAGTCAGATAGTTTTCCAAATAGTTTTTCTAAAGATACTGCTATGTCCTTGTCAGCACTTGGTGTGATCATTGTTTTTAATGTAGCTATTTTCGGGGGTATGTAGTGATATCATTGTGGTTTAAATTTACATTTTCTTCATGACGAGTAAGGATTAGCACCTTTTCATATATCTTGGCCATTTGGATAGTATGGTGTTGAATAGAAGCGTTGACACTAAGCATCCTTGTTCATTACCAAACTAAAGCGAAAGGTAATGTTCCGAAGAAAACTTTCTGTGATTTTGATTGAGCTTACATAAACTCTGCAGATCAATTTTGAGAGAATAACACTTTTCCAGTATTGAATCTTCTAGTCCAAGGACTTGATATATCTCTGAATTTATTTAGCTATTCTTTATATCTTTTTGATAAAATTTAAGATTTTTTTTATGTCTTGTACTTCTTTGTCAGATTAATTCCTAAATTCTTTGTATTTTTATGCTGTTGTAAATGGTTTATTTAAATTTCATTTTCTGTTAGTTTTTGTGATATTGAATCTTAACTCATTTTTGTATAAAGATTTTATAACTGGTAATCTTACTACATGCTGTATTCATTCTGATAATTTATCCATAGTCATTTAGATTTTCTATGTTTATGATCGTATCCCTGAATAACGACAGCTGTCCAGTAAAATGTTGAGTAGATTTAGTGATAGTGGGCACACTTGTCCTTCAATGATTTATTATTAACTGTGATGATTGTTTCAAGTTTTTAGATATCCCTTATCCGGTTAAAGAAATTCCTCTTTATTTTCTATACCTCTTAGTTTGATGAGGGTTTTTATGTACTTCTGCTTGGCTTCTTTTTGGCTAATGTTATGTGTGGGAGATTCATTGATGTAATTTTATTTAGTTGTCGTTTGTCCATTCTTACTGCTTTAAAATATGTGTTTTATTGTATGACTATGCCCCAGTTTATCCATTCTATTATAGAAGGGTATAAGTTTTTTTAAGTTTTCTATCTCCTCTACCATAGTGTGAGATCCTTGCAGTCTGGGATTGTGTCTTATTCATGTGTGTCCTGGCATGTGGTACACACTCATTAAATGTTTAGTGAGTCGTCAAATGATTGTTATTTACGTATGCAGTCATCACGTTTGTTAGAAATATTTGGAATAGAATTTAAACACTCTAAAATTTATAAATTCAGATGCCGTTTTACTTTGTGCTCGGGTGCATTCCTGTGTAACAAAACTGAGCTCTACTGTTTCTTGCTGGCATTTATTATTATTGCTTATTTATTTGGGCATTTGATGAAATTTAATTAAGCACTTTTTTTTAATGGCTTTTTATTGTCATTTTATTGTTTAATTTCTCCATAGAGTATATGTATTTCTTGAAGTTGAGAACTCTATCATCTGTCCCAAAATATTCAGAATAATACTGGGCTATTGTAAGAATTCAGTTAATATTCATTTGAATAAACAAACTTGGATATGTAGTTCAAGTGACTATACCAATTGATGGTTGAATTTGTCCATCAGAAGAGATTGTTATTTTACCTGAATTTTATATGTTGTGTTCTTTGCCCACAGAATGAAGGCAGGAGATCTTTTAAAATTGATAATGATGACGAACCACATACTTCTAAAAAAGATGAGGTTGATCGAGCTGTGATATTGTTCAAACCTATGGTATCAGAGCCAATTCATATACACAGGAAGTCTCCACTTCCAAGATCTAGGAAGATGGCTACAAATGAAGTATGTGTATATGTGAGCGCATGTTTTTCATAAAGTAAACTAACTATATTTTAATAAAACAGAAAAGAAAATACAGCTTTAATAAAGGAGTTTGGGAACGTACCAGATTTTTAATTGTCAACTTTGTTTTTCAAATTTTAAAAAATATAGAGGTAGTTAGAAAATATAGAGATTAGTTTTTAGAATTTGGAGCTTTATGTATAGTTTTCATAACAAAATGGAATAGAATTGTAAAATAAGGCCTTTCTAAGAATTGATCCAATTTTTTTGTCTTGTCACTTTAGGTTATTCTAATAAAGAACTTTTTTGAAAGTCTGATTTAATGGATCAGGAATAGTTTTTGGTTAAAGTAGAGAAGAATCGCCGGAGGTGCTTCAGCAACAGCTGGTTCCAGTCGCACTGTAGCTCACACTATGAAATTCTAAGTTGTTAGCCTGATGGCAGAAGTCAGTATAGGAATTCAAAAATGTGATGATATAGTTGAAAAATTTACCTTTGTATTATGATCTACAGTTAAATTACATGCTAATTCTTATGTTCACTAATAGAATAACATTTAAATAACTACTAAAATAATGTTTAAAAGGAAAGTTGAATAGTTGGAATGAAGCTTGTTAAGTAAATCTTTAACATCTGTGTACATTTTTATACTTTAAATACCTTTATTTTGGGTTATTTATATTCTCTATAGTATGATTCTCCCAGCACTGATTGAGATCAGTGCTTATAAATGTTTTCTAAATGCTCGAGTTAAAAGTATAAAGAAAGAATTTAACTTTAAGATAGAAAGAACCATCAATTTTTATACTAGAAAAATATTTTTTGTTGATAATTAAATATGCCAAGTCTTAAGAGTTAGTTATAACATTATCCAGCAGTTGGTGAGTAAGAGTATAAACAACAAAGAATTATGCTCATTTCTATAGCCCCAAATTATACAAACATAAGTGCCTAATGATTCTCAAATTCCAAATATATATGTGCCCCAATTTGATAATTATATATATGGAAACATCCGTAAATAAAATAGATTGTTGTAATTTTATAATGGAAATTGTATACTAATTAGTGTTCCTGTGAACATGATAGATATTTTAAATTATAAAAGAGGATGATTAACAACTGTAGAATTGGGGATTATTTCTTCTGTTATAGCTTAATTTAAAAATGAGAAACATGGGGTTATGTTCAGGTATCTTTAATTTCAGAAAATCAGGAAATGACATATTAATATAACCTAAACTACCATTTGTGTGAGGGCAGTGATTTTGATGTCGTTGAACAAAGCAATCTGTGATTAATTAATCAAATTGTTCAGAATTTCACCATTAAACCTTCTTCTGTTCTCCAAAAAGCCTATAACACTGATAGAGCCAAATGTATTGAGTCTTCATTTTGCAACTCATCTGTATTTGTAAAATCTTCAACAAAATCACTGCCCTTTGTTAACTCTTAAAACGCAGAACACATTTATAAACTTTTTTCTCATAAATACTTAAATAGTTGCTTTCAAGAGATTATTTCTATGCCATGCTAAACTTTTACTTCCATAAGGTAAATTATTCAAGTAAAACCTTGAAGACTTTTTCCAGCGTCCACCATCTCCATGGATATCAGAAGTTTGTACTTCCAAAAGACACACAGAGAAAAAGACTATTCTCTTCATTTTGTGCAAGTAGATTTTACTCTCTCCTCACTGTCTGAAACCTGAACATGCAAACATGGAAAATGAGAATGTTTGCTGCATGTTTTGCCTATTGAACTCTATAAATAATCTTTGGAGGGGATAAACAAGTAGATAGCTTGGAAGTGTAAACAAGTGCAATTTGAATCCATCTTATGATCTCTAATTTTTTTTTTATGTCTGGCAGACAGATTTTCTTTTCTGTTATATACATTGAAATCTCTTCAACTGTTTGCACGATTCTTTAGTGCTTTGGATTGAAAAGTTTACTCAATATCACACAAAGCCTTTTGAATATCTAAAATTAAACAAAATATTTTCCATATTTAAAAAATTGCTAAGATAGAAAATTGTTAAAATCTTTCTGGTTTTAAGAGAGAAGGGACAACTATTAAGCAGTATAAATATTTTGTATATTTAAGATAATAAGGTAATTCTCATAATAGCACATATAATTAGATTTATGTCATTCCTATCAATTTCTCAAATATTGAAATAGTTAGCTCCCAAATTACTGTTTAATAGTTTTTTTAAAAAATTGATAAGCAAATGCAAACAAACTGTATTTTTTTTTCTTTCTGATCATTTGGCTCTGTTGTATCTAACTTTGCATGCTCTGCTTTTTTTTTTTTTTTTTTTTTTTGCCCCCTTTTCTCACTTCCAGGAAGAGAGCCCCCTGAGTGTGTCTAGCCCAGAGGGTACTGGTACCTGGCTGCATTATACCAGTGGTGTGGGTACTGGGCGTCGAAGACGCAGATCAGGGGAACAAATCACTTCTTCCCCTGTCTCCCCCAAATCATTGGCTTTCACATCCAGTATTTTTGGCTCATGGCAACAGGTTTTTAAACTTTACTTCATTAAACATTTTTCCTCCCCGCATTCAGAGCAACAAACAGCTGTCTTTGAGGACATCTAATCCCTTATATTTTACATCAGAGTAAATCCTTCTGTTTTTAAATTTAGAGTTCATTTAAAAATGCTTGTGATATCTAACAATATTTGAGGGAAGGAAACCGCTTACATTGCATGTGTTTAGCATTTTTACTGGGAGGGTTTTAAATATCCAGGATTTAAAAATTAATAAATTGTACACTCCTGGAACTTTAGCTTGTTAATAAAATTTTTTAAAAAGGACAGAAATCTTTCTTTGGCTTAGTTGTCCTTTAAAACATTGAGAAACAAAATTACATAATTTGATGGTAAGAAAATTTAATAATCTTTTCCCTCATAATTGAAAAATTAGATTCCATTTGGAATTTGCTGAGAATGTGAACGTGTTTTAAAATATCAAAATTGATGTGGCTCTGTGTTAATTAGCAGGATACATCGAATACTGATCGTTCTGTCCCTCACTTTTCCATTATCTGGAACTGTCTGATTTAAGGGATACATACAGTATGATAGTTTCTGAGTTGTATGATATTTTAATGCTCTCTCTAAGATAAGGGGGGGCAATGTATGTGTGCCCACAAAAATATGGTCAGAATGAAATGGCTTCAGAAGGACTTTCTGTGATGACATTTGGAAACTTAAAATACTATGTTTTTTGTTTGTTTGGTTGGTTGGTTTTTTTTACAATGGAAGGTCTGCTGTTACACATGACTTTTCCCAGAATTTCAGCAATTTCCTTTTGGAAATATAATGCATTTGATTATAGGAAAAGGGATTATGGTATCCATTAAGGCTGTGAATATTTAAAGGTTACTCTGATAAAGCCCGTGCATGGATCAGTAATTGTATGGTGACCTCAACAGTCTCTGTCTGTCTTTTCTTTTGTTTGTGATTGTTTTTTCCCCCCTTCAAATACAGGAGCTGTTTAATAAGAGTGGGCATTTGGCTTCTTTTAAGAGGGAGTGAAATTATATCAGTCTATTGTTTCTTTTCATCTGTCTTGTTTCATACATGATATTTCATTCTGAATGCCTGCTTCGCACCACTTCATTGCAAGGACCTCATATGAAATGGACTCCCTTCAGAAGGGGATCTTGCATGATCTTTCATGTTTTATGTATTTCTACTAATAATTATCATACAGCTTATTAACCTTTGTCTGTCTGGAACAGGCTGCAAATGAAGAATGACTTTTGAAGTTATTTTACTGTTTTACCTCATTTATTTTGCTTTCCTTGTGCAGGTTGTATCTGAAAATGCTAATTACCTGCGAACACCAAGAACTCTTGTGGAACAGAAGCAGAACCCTACTGTAGGTATGTGGTCTAAAGGAAATTGTATTCCAAATCTTCTTAAACTCACTATTTGCACACATGTAAAACTCTTCAGTGGTGAAAGCATGACCAAATGCTATGCTTTAGTTATTATTTAATGTTCATTTTGAGTTATACAACTGGAAATATACAATAAAGTTTTGATAAAATGAACAAGAAATAACATTTAATTTTGTTTTATAATGCTTTTGAATGCCTATAATGTAAACTACTTAGTCCAATGGCCAATTCTAGCTTTTAATCTTATATTTTATAAATTAAAATCCCAGCATGTTTAAATTTTCATTTTTCCCAATTGATAAAGATGAAAATATGCTATTGCATACAAAAAAGAACTTCCTACTTTTCCGATTAAAAAAACATTGTAAGTGGTAGTGTTTCACATCCTGTTTGGGTATATTAATTTTCTGTCATCTCTTAAGGAGAACCAAAGCAAAACTAATGCACAGTGGTACTGTTACCCTTTGTTGACCTATAGAATATAATTAGCTCTTGGCTAACATTCAAACAAAGCAACATTGAAAAAGACCTTTCTAAACATATTTGGTTTTAAGCTCATTGTTGATAAACTATATGAGGTAATGGCATATTATTTTCTGTAAATAGTTGTCTAAATAGATTTAATAAAAGCATAAGTAAATTTCATTATGTTTCAGCTATGTATGCATTATGATCTCTATACTCAGTATATGAACTGTCCATTGATGCCAACATACTTGAAGATCTTTCTTTAGTTAATTACATATAGCTTATGTTGATAGCTTTTAATATTCCCGCAGTATCTTGCCAGAAATATGTATATGTGTATATATATTACTCTTTCCTTCATGTATCATAATGTATTTCATGGAAGCTGATTTAATCCTTACCCAGTGGTAAAAGTTTTGCTTGGATGTAAAGACTTTTGCTACAAATTAAGCATCAATTTATATTGGCTGTGTTGTATTTTCAAATAACGTATTTCACTGGGATCTTTAAGATCTTAAGTCATTTAAGTATTGGAAATTTAAAGTGATTTAGGCCTGGATGACCTAAAAGAAATTATTTTTACCTGATCTTCTCACAAATAAGTAAGCTTTGATTTGCCTTATTTCATAACATATATTGATAATTCTTAATTCAAGGGCATCAGAAAAGATTCTTCATTTACAGAAATACATTCAAAAATATTGATTTAATATGACTTAATTTGTGCTAGGAGAGGTTTTTTTATATGACCTCATCTGTCTGCTCATGCAAAATGATTGACAGAGTCCTTTATCATCCTAAATTAATTTCTATGGTAGTGTTTTTAATGCTTTTAATATGTATATGTCTAATTATTGTATGGGCATGTTATTTTTTCAAAGACAACGTTTCGTCCAGTGTTAAATACCCCCATTTGTGCATATGATAAATGGTAGTAGTGGTTGTATTAAAATTGATGTTACAAGCAAATTGTGAGCCTGTTCAAGGCACTGCCAAATATGTGTGGTAAGAGCCAAGTTATTGCATGCTGCATGAATTCCCAATGTGAATGGAAGAACACCCGTTGTTGTATGTATTTTCTCTAACTCCCATCAGGGTCTCACTGTGCGGGCCTGTTTAGCACCTCGGTGCTCGGGGGTTCTTCAAGCGCACCTAACCTACAGGATTATGCTCGTACTCATCGTAAAAAGCTGACCTCTTCTGGCTGCATAGATGGTATGTGCACACGTGCACACACAGATTCATACCTACACCCATGCACACACCCATGAACATACAGTATTTCTCAAAGGCAAGCCTAAGGCCACTGACTGATTCAAGTGGAATCCTAGCACCGTTTGCCTAAATGACTATCAGTGCTTTACTATCCACAGCTTGGAATCATGTTTCATCAAACAGTTAATTGTAGTTAGACTTACGGTACTTGTTCAGTTAGTAGTTTTCTGAAATGTGAAATTTAGAACTGCATGATGTGTATTCTTTTAGATAGTTGATAAGCTATATTACAAAGAATAAATGTTTCTTTGTTCTTTTCAACATTTGCTCATTGTTAACCCTTATTTTACTTACTGGTATTGATCTAAATAAAATGATGTGAATAGAATGTTTATAAGTAGAAGAAAATATCATATTGGCAATTTTTTATAAAAATAATTCTAGGATGAGAATATGTTAGGATCACTAGTTGAAGGAGATGCTCTCACCATTGTTAATATACCTTCAGTTTTAATATTCAGAATGTCTTTTGAGACTCGTGGAAGCTTATCCCTTTTGTTAATAAGTGTATTTATTAGCCCTTTCAGAATTAGCTTTATTTAAAACTTTTTCTCATGTATCTACAAATTTACTTTAGTCAGTAAAACATGGGTTTACTAGAATTGCCAGCTCATCCTGCTTTTCTTTTTTTTGTATATTTCATTAAACACTGCCTCTATCATCAAGCCATTTTACTTCTTCTAACCAGTATTTGGCTTATTACCCTCTCTCATTGTCCCTTCTGCATGTCACCTAATTCTAACCTCCTTATATATTTGTTTTTCCCTCTTTTTTTAAGTGTCCTTCTTTTGGTAGCTGTTACGAATTTCAGGTACCTGTTTTTCTCTTTCTCAGACGCCACACGCGGTTCTGCTGTTAAAAGGTTTTCTATCTCATTTGCTCGACACCCAACCAATGGTACGTTTTGCTTTTATTTTAAAAGATACTCCCTGCTTCATCCTTTTTTATTTTTTTTAATTTCAAAATGTGGGATATGCAGTATCATCATTTCTCTGTCCTTAATTTCAATTGGCATACGACTCCACCGTATTATTTACCCAAAGTACTGATACTGTCCAGCTCCCTTTTTTAGCTGTAATTTACACAGTAATTTAATACTACTCATCAAACTTTTAGATGACCACAATGATGATGAGTTTTAATACTAAATTAGCAGCTGAAAATTCCATCTAATTTCTCAAGTGATCAGTTTACACAAATTTTAAAAATAGAACAACTGATATTCTTTATTTTCTTCTTAATTCTTAATAATTTTAATGTTTTTTCATGCCTGATTTCTTTTCTGATCACGTTTATTTTATTGAGCTGTTTAACAAAGTTATAGAGCCACACTTGTCAAATAGCAAAATAAGATGTATCTTTGAAAAATTCTTGGGAAGCAGGGAGTGCAGATTTCACTGTGTAACATTCTTTTATCCCTGGCTCTGTGTCTAAAGCAAAACCCGACTCGATCTGGAGCACTCTGAAAACTTCACCCAGCATTCACTTTGTCCTCATGTGGCAGTATGGTTTGCTGTTAAGCGACCAATTCCTTTTGGTACCACTGCTTTTTATTAAAATTTGGAGAACTCCTGATGGGAAGAAGACTAAGTTAAAAATCTAGAAAGCTGATTCAATTAAATTGAATTTTCAAGGCTGAACAGGAAAGTGTTTCGTGGCCATTATTTATAAACTGAATTGTTGCATTATTACAGCTTCTTTACATATGGCTTGTTCTTATGGGGCAAGAGGGAGTATTTACTGATCATTTTTACATAATAAGATCAAAGAATTTAAAAGAAAACATACAAATTTTTGCTTTTATTCAGATTGAAGGTACTTTTATTCCTGGAACTTTTTTTCTTTTTAACTGCAAATAAGTCTTTCAAAAACTCAAGTCGGGTCTTTCAAAAACATTTATGAAGCTAAAGGATTGGACACAAGTTTATAGTCATTCTCCCCCATCCGGACCCTTTAACAGCACAGCTCAATGACAGTGCACTTCATAATACTTCTTGAAGGTGGAGTAAGAAGATCTCATCCTCCACGAGAGAAAATTTAGCTGTAAAGCTTAATGTGCTTTCCCTTCATTGTAGCTGTTTAAATGCTACTCTTTGAAGAAGAAAAAGATCCTTATTTGATACAGCTGCAGCTTCTAAAGAACCCATATGCATAAGAACCTCTAGAAGAAAAACTGAAGTCACAAGAAAAACAGAAGTCACACAATTCTCAGAAGAGACATTGCAGGTTTAAAACTGACTATAGTTTTTGTGCAGAATGCTTATGTGTTTATAGCCAGTATTGCAAGTTTTATGTAGGAGAAATCTATGTTTACTGAAGCTAAAAAACAAAAGAACAAAAATGCTTTTGTTAAATTTAACAGAAAATAGACTAATTTTATATTCCTTTGGTTTAGGCTTTAAAAAAAAATGTGGATTTTCCACTCATTGTGTGACTTAATGCATGTAAAATGCATTCCTTTCAACTCTAGAAATACTTCTTTTGGGTTTTCAAGATTTCTTTTTTCTTTTTTTATATATTATGTTGTCTTATCTGTCCTATGAATTGTCATTTGACTCTTTCTTTCACTTTTTATTTCCCCTAACTTTCATGTTGTTTCCATCTTAACACATATCATGGACTTACCCTCCCTTCATCTTTAGTTCAAGGAACATGGTGAAACAAGTATCTTCTGACAGTGCTTTACCTTATTTTCTGGGCCTCTGTGCAGAACACCTACACCTCTATAGGTGCTGGTCCGTTTCCTCTGTGGAATTTCTAGGCTCCAGTGGTATGTTTTTATAGCTTCTAAACATGACAGCAGGGTGGCTTTTTAAATTGCTGCGCTAACCCTTTCATTGTGCATTAAAGAAAAAGTTTACTAAAGATAAATGGAAAAAAACATAGTCCAGAGGAACTCAATTATATTGTCATTTGCCTGTTGTAAAATCTAACAGGCAAATGCAAGAAAATAGTTGTTTCAAAAGACTTGTAAATATTCTGAGGAAAGGATAAAAAACCATATTGTTAAGTTTAGTGTAATGCAAAGAAAGGGTTTGCGCTTATTTGCATGAATCTGGTACTTTAAAAAAATGCAATACTTGTGCAAGCCTAATTTCTTTAGTGCTTAACGTAGGTGCTTTAGCTGCTATTATGGTTCTAGTTGTCTTTTGTTTTTCTTTTTAAATATATGTAATGTTCTGTCATGCTGTGGTTTGTACCTGAAAATCAAACATACCGGTTTTGTAAATCCTTTGGTTCTTTTCATAGGAAGATTAGATTCTCTTTTAACCAAGTTTCCCTATTCCAGCTAAGACTCAGGCAGTTCTTAGGTCAATATTTCCTCCCAAAATTAAATAAATATCAGTCAGTATTAAAATGAGCAGATGCCTATTGAAGAAGAGAGTTTAATTTTTACTTTTTAATTAATAATATTAGATTTCATATACAACCTTAATTTACATATCAAAAGTATTTCCTTTGGAGGAAAATTAGTTTGAATTTTTGGAAGTAGATGCAGAAAGACTTGTTATTTTGGTTGTATATGAAGCAATTTTAAAAGCCATTCAGTTGAATAAAGTTTAAATGAACAGGCAATTTTTATAAAAAGCAAAGAACCTATATTGTATTTGTTTTTAAAACTGTGTTTAAGCGCTTTTGTTTCACTGATGGTATTACATATCAGCATGGTTTGTTTCATGAAATTTTTGTGCCATTGTTGAATGCAAACATATTTGTATTTTGTATTTTGCTTTTTACTTGGCCTGACTTTACTCAGCTTAGCAATTTCCAATAGAATTACTGTGTTAATTCAATAAAGGTAGGTGAAATACATTTTGGAATTTTAATTTCAGCATAAATGAATGAATGTTATGGGATTGCACTAGAGAGTATGGTTGGCCTTGGTATGACTGGAAAAGTATTTAAAATCACTCTTCATGCGTAATTACGTAATTGTTTTTCAACAAGAAGTTACCTTTAGCATCCTGGCATCAGGGACACATCTTGGTATCCCCTTATTCATCTGTCAAATAGACCTGATTTTAAAAAGTAAAAACTGAAAAATTGTATTTTTTCTGTCTTTCCCCCAGGTTGTTTTCTTTAAGTGTTATTCTTAGATTTTACCAAAATATAGAATGAAATTGTGTGCATGCTGTACTATGTGATTACGTTTAAAATCAAATCTTTGTCACATCTTGTTCCAACCGCATACTGCATAGCATCTGGTGTCATGACTTCAGAGATTCGTGTGTTTGCATGTGATAGATTGAAAAGACCTAAACTGTCCAGTTCTAAGTAATGGTCTTCTTCCTTTCTAAATAATGATTTTTAAATATCCAACTTTTTTCTCATTTTTGTTTTTTTTCCAGGCTTTGAATTGTATTCCATGGTGCCATCTATTTGTCCTCTAGAAACTCTTCACAATGCCCTGTCTTTAAAGCAGGTGGATGACTTTCTTGCCTCCATTGCTTCTCCATCAAGTGAAGTTCCACGGAAGACTCCTGAAATTTGTAGGAAAAATTATTATTTGATTTGGGGGCAGTAGACATTATCTGAATATAAAAAGAATTACAAAAATATAAACTCAAGTAGTGGTAGTGAATAGAGTTTTAGGAGAGAAAGGGGTGAAAAAGAATATTATTTGTAATTCTTTGGTGGAATATGCAATGCACCACTTTTCTTGACTCCCAGAAAACTTTTTTCTTACGAAAAGAAAAGCAAAAAATCTAAGACCCAGCAATAGAAGTCAGCAACATAATAGAGAGTCACAGTCTTTTTTCACGTTCCTACTGTATGTGATTTTATAGTAAACTTTTTAAAAATTACAAAATATCAGTCTGCATTAACCTACACATGCACACCTGCCCATCCCCTCACTACTTTTGGTAAGTAAGTCATATTGATTCAGAAAGAGCTCTTGGCTAAAGAGAGCAAATTAGGACAATGTTTTTCAAATGGTATTCTTCAGAAAATATTCTGAAGAGGTTAATTTGTGTGTGTGAAGAAAAGGGGTTCATGGCTAAGTATGTTTTGGAAAGTGTGTATCCTATCCCACCTCCCTTTGGAGAGATATTGTCACATTAGTATATAAACAGCTAAGGTTCTTCTGTAAGGAAACCTGTATTCCCAGATTTTCCAGAGTTTATTTTTTGAGAAAATACTTTTTTGGGTAACACTTTTATGCATCGTGTAGCTCTATTCTAGGGCCATTGTCTTGAGAATTGTTCAAGGCTCCCCTTTTAGATGTGAGCAGTCAGCTGGCTGTTGTCATTTTCAGCTCTATAGGATCTTTTGGCATGTTAGAATTTCCAGTTTAGGAAACGTTAGTTTTGGGAGAGAGTGTTCTTCTTAGAGTTAAGAGTCTTGCTAGTCCTAGTCATCTCTTAGGAAAGCTACAGACTTTCTCTGTACCATTCTCGTTTTTGTAAGGAGAATGCTGTAAATGTATTTCTCCTAAGATTAAAATTGGAGGTCTTGGAATGAAAGCCACTTTCATGTCTTGTTATTCTCTTCCATTTCTTGGGCTACCACACTGTATTATTCTAGAGAGTTCTATTCACATTGTCTTCTGCTTTCAATCATCAATGGTGATAGGTATCTTGGTGTGACTCTTTTAAAATATTTCACTTTAGGAATGGTTTTGGGAAATAAGTTTGAATTTCAGAATTTGCTTATGAATGTGCCTGATTCTGAGAATTGATAACACTCCAGATGAAATAACTTCTCCAAGCTTTCAAGTCCAAGTCAGGAAAATGAAGGATGTTCATCTCCTTTTATTCTCTATTAGCTGATAGAATGGATAGTCCTGCTCCCCAGAATGCAGTAGAGAACCTGAATAAATTCTCATTCACCCTTTTACTCCTTTTTATACTTGATGTTTCACTGCTTCCTTGGAGCAGAGATTTGTAATCTTAAAACAGAGATTAAAGAAAGATTCTAATTAGTAAATAAGAACTTAGGGTAGATAACAATGCTATTTAGAATTTAGAAGATTTTCAGTGAATGACTTAAAGGTAATAGCAGCAGTACTGATGTCTATTTGTTTTGGAAAGAGAATTTTGGTGGGATATTTATGAAAAGATAATCTTCGAAGGGGTTTTCTGTGGTGCTGTTATTTTATGAAGGCTTCATTTCTGTGGTTAGTGAATTCAATTCACCAGAGTGTATTATTGAGTTACATTAATTGAGGATGTTAAATTCTTTCTCCAGTTCTGATTAGCTCTTCTCTGTATTGTGGATGCAAGTTGTACCCCAATCCCTCTAGCTGTCTTAAAATTTCATGTCATTACTTACTAAGGAAACTAAATGAGAAAGTAAATGTCGTTAATGCAATTCACAGAATTGGATAAACCTTGGAGTTAATTCAGTTTGTTGGTCTTTATTCCCAAGAGCTTTTGGAAGTTCCATGAGGAAGAGAAGGATGCTGAATGGTTAAATCTTGTGTCTTCCATGGCTGCTTCAACTGGAGTGTCTGCTTTGATCCATTTTGTTTAAGATTTCACTTGAGAAAAGTTTACGGTTTCAAGAAAAATATTAGAAAGACACTATTGAGGAAATCAACTAGTTAGTGTTAGTTAGCAGATCTTCTAAAGTGTATGGTTTTTTCGTTCTTTTTGAATATTAAAGAAAATATGGTGCCAATTATGATGGAAGTATCTGAATCCTGTATTTTATAGTGTAACTGCAGAATTAATATTTAGTAATCTCAGTATATTTACATTATTTATACTTAATTTCTTGAATTGTCAAGGAAGTAGCATCATAATATAGAACTATATTGATTTTGTGGTGTTTATAATAAGGGAGAAGACATTGTTAATCTTCTGTCATTCAGAAAGTTTTTTTCCTCACCTAGGACAAAATTAATCAATATGTGGTAACTAGTAGATTGCTTACAGTGGGGCACTGACAAGATCAGATTCGGGGAAAAGATGTGAAAATACTAATTGGGTAAGTTAGAGGTAGAAGTTAACAGAATAGGATAAAAAATGCAAGCAGGAAAGAGCTGAGTAATGGTGAAGTTAGTGCTTCATATGATGTTTTAGGGACTTTTTCGTCACTTTTAGATTATTTCATTAGTGACTACTTTGAGCTTCTGCCAGTGGAATTTATGTTCCTATAGTGTAGATATCAACCACCTAAGGCACATTTGCCATAATTGTCCCACATAATGGTTTTTCAGAGACACACTGTTTTATTGCTCTCAAGTCCTCTTCCAAAATTGCAAAAATAGGCAAATCTGTTTTTGTTATCTCCCCACCTCTCTTTGTTGAAGGATCCAGAAACTCATGCCAATAGCTCCCCTACTCTGGCCTGTCGTTCCCCAGAGGATTCCATACTTAAGATTATCCCTACTTTTCCTTTTCACACCTCTCAGTCTCCCCACTTTGATCAGAAAGAGAAAAAAATGTCTTTAAAATTCCCTTGCATGAAAATGAATCTCAGCTGGGTAATATAGGAAGACAGGGAGACAATCTGATTTACCTACTTACTTGTAATCTGGTTAGTTTATTCTTAAATAGGATAGTTTAGTAGACCATTGTGTTTACAGATGAACTGTCCTTGAATCGCTACTTGGTATTTTTGAGAGAAACAATTTGGGATTCTTTGTCTTCTGTTACTAGCAATAAAACTATGCCGTCAGTTCTCTGCCATCCTTTAAGAATCTGAGTTTCTATCAGGACAGAATAAAATTAAGTCTATTGCTCTATTCCTGTTGGTATTCCTTTGGTGAATACTGTTAAATGCTAATTGTTTACAATATAAACAGAACATTTATTTGGTCAAGAGCATTAGAGAACTTTTTATAGCAAAGATGGTTTTGCTGAGTTTACTCTACAAACCTAGTCTGTCTTCTCCTGTTATTATGTGTATTCATAGGGCCACTAAATATGTCATAAGAAATCTTCTAAAATGTAAAGATAGAATTGGCAGGAAATTGCTGAATTATTATGTTTGTTTATTTTTTTTTCAGCCTCTACAACTTCACGTTCCAGTCCAGTAATGAGACGAAAAGTATCTTTAAATACATATACACCTGCAAAGATCCTCCCGACACCACCAGCTACCTTAAAGAGTACTAAAGCAAGCAGCAAACCAGGTTAGAAGTGTATGGGAATTTGTATATTCTGTATATCAATTAGATATAGATATTAATAGCTTGCTTTTTAAGTGTAAAATCTGTTTTTAAGTAGGATCATTGCACTCTAGGAGGTGTAATGATCCTCCTAGAGTGTAATGATCCTAGGGGTTAAAAATCTATCATTGTAGCCTTTTGATATGTTTGTATTTTTCCTCTGTTGATTGTCTCCCCCTGCATCTGTTAATAAAATATGTTTCATATTTACACTTTTTTCCAAACTAATTTATGGACTGTCTTCTTTTGTTTTTCTGTTGAGCTTAGGCATCTTTATATATGAAGATTTTTTTTCTTTCTTTACAGTATTTTAGTATCTCCATTCTCAGTCTGAAGGTATGACTACCAAATTCAACGATCTTTTATTAGCTTTTTTCTGTTTTAAGTTCTTGGCATAATTGGTTGTGTCATTGATCCTTCCTGAAATGTTTTCTTATCTTGACCTCCAAGATATTACTCTGTATTGGTGTTCATTCCATTTATCTGATTTGTCTATCTTTTTGTTTGATGGTTCTTCTTCTTTCTACTTTCTTAGCCCAGACAGGGACCATCAACTCTTCATTTTTTTCTTACCCTATGCCTTTTTTCTTCCATATAACTTCAATTCCATATCGCTGCAAGGCTTTGACTGTCTCCTCAGTGCGGATGTCTTCATTCTTTTCCTCCTTTTAGTCCTCTCAAATATTCTTTTGGTTAAGAGTTTGTGCTTGGGAGTCAGAGGGGTGTAGATTAAAATCTCAGCTCTGCTACTTATTAGCTATATGACCTTGGGCACGTTACTTAACCTCTCTGATCCTTGGTTTCATAGTCATAAAATCAGAGAAATAGTACCCGTTTTTTAAGTTGTCAGAAGTGAATGCAGTAACATATGAAGTACTTGGCACACATGGTAAACACTCACTAAATGTTTGCTGCTATTGTTATTATACTATAGCCGAACCCCCTCCACTGATGATGTATTTATATGATTTTCAAAACAAGAGCTCTGATGACACTCTATACCACTGATTTGATCTGTTATACCTGATCATAGCTTTGTCAGATTACCAGGCCTTATAAATCAGACACAGTATCTTAAAGAGATTTAAACCTTGTACATTTCTAAATAATCAGTGTATGCAGCTACAGATTTGAGGATGTTGAACCATCCCTGCATCCCTGGAATGAAACCCACTTGATCATGATGTATTATCTTTTTAATGTAACTGTAAATATACATCTCTAACTTCCCGTGGTCTACTTAGAATTAATTTTATACCACTTAGAGTGAAATGTAGAAGCCTTGCAACTGTATAGGTTCATTTACTTTCCCCTCCTCCCATCCTTTACACAAAGTTACCCATATATGTCACTTCTACATATATTGTAAGAGCGACATACAATGTTATCGTGTTTGCTTTAGACAGTCATATGTATTTTAAAGAAATTAAGAGGAGAAAAAAGTCTTTTATTTATCCACGTATTTGCCATTTTTGATGCTTTTCATTCCTTCTTCTAAGTGTTTGTTTCCATCTAATTTCATTTGCTTTCAACCTGAATATTTTAGCATTTCTTATACTGCAGGTCTGTTATTGTTTGAAACATCTTTATTTCACTTTCATTCTTGAAAGGTAGTTTTGCTGGAAAAGTTCTGGGAAGAAAGTTTTTTCTTTCAGTATTTTAAAGATGTTGTTCCACTGTCTTCTGGTTCCCATTGTTTCTGATGAGAAGTCTTTGTTAATCTGAATTGTTCCCATGTCTGTGGTGGTTAATGGGTTATTTTACTCTGCCTGCTTTCAATGTTTTCCCTTTCTCTTTGGTTCTCAGCTGTTGGACTATGGCATGCTTAGGATTTTTTTTTTAGGTAATAATCCTGGTTGATGTTCACTTTTACCTGCCGTCTCCATTCTGCTGTTAAACCCATTCAGTGAATTTTTATTTCAGATATTTATTCGTTAATTTTAGACAGTATTGTTGATTATTTTTTTTCTTTGGAGATTTCCTATGTTTTTATTCATTATAAGCATATTTTCCTTTGTTCTTGAGTATAGTTAAAATAGTTGCTTTAAAATTCTTGTCCCTGTTAATCTGGCTGATTTCAGGATTAGTCTGTCAATTTACCCACTCTCAAGAAGAAAGATGTTTTCCTACTTTTTCATATTTTGAGTAATTTTTTATTGTGCTTTAGACATTGTCAATGATATGTTGTAGAAACTCTAGATTCTGTTATATTCCTCCAAAGAGTATTGGGTTGCTTTGGTTTTTTTAAAGCAAAGAGTTAACCTTGGCTGAGCTCAGTTTGCAAAACTGTGTCCCTTGAAGTGGTTGGCAGCTCAAATTTCACTTCACTTCTTTTAGCTTTATCTAGACTTCTTGGAGCTCACTCTGCTCACTCCATAACTTGGATCAGGGTTTATACAAAGAACTGAGGGCTCTCCTTTTTGGGATTTCTCTCTTGACTTTCCAGAAACTATAACTGCCCTAGTACTTGTCTTCTGGTTCTTCATGCTAGTAAGACTGAGTTTTATGTTGGAGTTTTAGCTATTCCACATGATGCAGACTGGATCCTGTCCTTAGGCCAAAAGCTTTAAAAAAGGGCAGGGGTAGGGAGGGCAAGGAGGACTCATCCCATGTTGTTTCCTTCTTCCAAGTATTGATTCTTGTCCGGTATATGCCTGCTTTTATTCGCTCTTCAGTGTCTTTGGGTAGTTGTTTTTCCTATTTTATCCAGAGTTTGTACTTGTTACCTGCAGGACAATTGATCTGACTGTAGGTTACCCTTCCATACCAGAATGTAACTCGGTTTAGAATGACTTTTTGATAACTCATTAGGGCTTGATGTTGGTTTGGATGTTGAAGGATGAGTCCTAAGTCAAGAACGTTTCTAGTTGCCTAACATTTTAGCTTTTTAGAGAATGGTGAGATAGGAGTGATAGGAGAAAATAGGTGTTTATAGGGAAAATGATGAGTTCAGTTTTAAACCTGTTAAGTTTGTGTTTCCTGTGAGATATCTATATAGAGATTTCTAGTAGGATATACACAATATACAGATCTTGAGGTGAGGGAAAAGGCCTGGGCCAGAAGTATAAATTTGAAGTCATTAGCATAATAGATGGTAGTTAAAAATGATGAAAAAAATTAGTTTCCTAAGAAGAATGTAAAGTGAAAAGAGAAATTTGTGAACACAGCCCGTTGGCATTACTTTTCTGTATTGGTGTCAAATTCTAAAAAGTAAAAAGTTAAAAATGCTATATTACGTTTACAATGTTTCATTTACATCACAATTCTAACACAAGATGACTTATTTTGTTATTTAGCAGTATTACTTGAACTTGGATTGCTTGTGAAAATCTAAGCAATAGTTTTTATTTTTTTGTACAGCTACCAGTGGACCTTCTAGTGCAGTTGTTCCTAATACCTCATCTCGGAGAAAGAGTATTACTAGCAAAACAGAAATGCATGAACACAAAAAAAGCACTGGGAAGAAGAAATGAAATCTTTTTAGCAGAAGCTGGAACTCCTTATACTTATAAAAATCATGTGTTCAGTAGAAAAAGACGTGTAATAAACGTTCACTGAAAACTGTCAAAGCAAGTAATTTATGGTTTCTCTTTATACATCTCTGTCTTCATTAAAAAATAGGTTAAATCTAGAGAATACTTTGTATATATGTAGGTACAGAACTTTTGTCATGATCTGGAAATGTTTAAAACAATGTTTATTTAGCATTTTATAAATGGCAAAACTTATGGTGATGAAGATCTGTCATTCTTAACGTGGTGTTTACCATGTGCCTGTGGTAAAGAAAAGGAACATAAAGCTCAGCTGGCCTGTACCACTGTCACACCAGTGATGCTATTTACTGAAGAATCTGTGAGGTAGCCTCTGTACACACTTTCATTTTCATGGGATTGCATGTTGGCTGTGAAAAACTATAGCTTGGATTGAAATTTGATGGCCAGGATTACATATTGGGAACTTGTAATAGGTATATTTCCAAAGAGATTTCATTGACCATTTAGATTAGAAAGCGTTTTTTTCTCCCAATTGTTACAGTTACATATACTGCAATATTTAATAACTGGAGTGTTAGCATATGAGTTATTTTTTCAATCAGTGCTTCGAATTTTTTTATTGTGCATTATTTAATATTATTACATATACAGCTGGGATAACTATACTTTTATGCACACAAATTTGTATATTAATTTTTAGAAAATATTTTCTTTATATATTTCCTTACCATAAGGTGCTTTTGTTCATCAGGAAAATTTTGCTTCATATATTGGCAAGAAAGACATCTTTAGAGTTTCCTTTTAAGAGATATGGTTGACAAGTTCATAAATGTTATGCTTACTTTCAGAATTCTTTTTACATCTAAGGAACTCAGTTCAAAAATGGAAATCGTCAACGTGAGAAGAATATCTGAATTCTGTAGTTAGTAGATATTATGTGTAGCACCTGTTTTTACCATTTCCATTCTTATCTCCGGTGTATCAGTTGATCTCACTAAGAAAGCTTAAATATGAAGCATTTGAAATAAATGCTCTTTTCAAATGATTAGATTTTGAAGGAAAATTAAGATCATTGTGTTATGATTTTACCTATGATGTGAAAAAATATTTATTATCCTTGGTGCTTTTTTTCCCTTAATGCACAAATAGTTACAGACCACTTGAAATAAACCGTAAACCAAACAGCGCAACCTAAGAATTCTGTGCATTGCCGGTCAGATAACTTAGATTCCTAAAGCTTTAGTTTGAAGCTTATGTTTAGAAAAATTATTGAATTCTTGTATGAATATAACTATTAAAATTCTTCAAAAGAGACTCTCCTAACCTTAAATCATCATATATGTACTGACTTTTAGAAAATAAGTATATTACGTGTTAGTTTTAGAAGGTACCAGATGCAAAAGTCATAAATACATACAACTGTATGTTCGTATACTTCACATGAATGTAAATGTATTATATGGAGACATGTCTTGTAAACAGTTGGCTGTATCTAAGCTTTCTGTATGTGGAAATGTGGTTAATGTGCTCATTGTGGGAGTAAGGAAACTATTTTTATTTTTTAAGTGGAACTGAATTAAAATATTTTATTTCCTGAATCAGAGAGTGACTTAAATGGCAAATAATTTTTTATTTCTCTTCTTGATCTACTTCCTTTTAGCTTTCAAAGTAGAAATAATGAGGAAAACTGTTTCAGTATTAAACAATGCTTGTCTTAGATTGTTAAATACAATTTATTGTTATTGGCCATACATATTGCAATATATTGCTTTCCACGGAAATTAACTAGAAAGGTCAGTACAACTCACTTTTTCCATTGTTATTCAAGAACTATGATCTCACTATAGTCACTAAACTGGACAGTCTTATTTGCAAGAATCTTAGAATCATTTTCCAGAACGAAAAAAAAGTCTTTCATATCAGAGCAAGAAATTATAGTTACCACTGTTTAGTGGAAGTTTGACTGAAGTATCTGTTTCTCACTTTATCCTGGGAAAGTATGTTTTTTTGTTTGTTTGTTTTTTTAAATACTAGAAGATTCCTTCTTGCCACCTAATCCTCCAACCAGCAAAGAGCTGAGAAAGCCCAGCTTGAGGAATGGCCCAGTCATCCCAGGATGTTAGTCTTCATAGTGCATTGTTCAATCTTTTCACCCTTAAACACCCTGCATCTGAACTCAGAGCTAACTTTGCCCTTGAAGTCTAGTGCCAGCAGATTCTGCTGCTCTGGTTCTGACAAGCTCTCATAGTCCGTTCTCAACTGCTAGCAAATGTTTTTGGGATGTTCTACCAATCGAGTTCAGGAGAAAAGTCTCATGTTTCCTTTAAGCAGGAAATGGAGGCAGAAGGAAGACAGTAACAGGACAGAGAACATGCAGCAGTGTGCTTAACATACATGGAGCCAACGGGTTTTAGATGGCAATTATGGGAGAAAAGTTAAATGTTTAGTTCTTCAAGAAATATCTAATTAAAACTATAGACAAGAGAAAAGTCTGTTTTGGTCAGGGCCGCCCAGATTCCCTCCAGGTTCTGCTGACTCTGATCTACATGCCTACTAGTATCTAGCTTCAGGCCAGTTTGAACTAAGGCTTTACATTTTTGTCCTGTACCTTGTTTGTATAAAGTTCTCAGTCTTGTGTGCTTATCAAAGTTTGCCTTACATATAGAGTTCATTAATTTTACATCACTTGATCTTTATAATGTAGACTACCTGTATTTATTGTTCTAAAGTTAGGATCACTTCTGTGGTGGCCCAGCCGTTCCCTCTCTAGCTTCTCTAATTCTTCCCCTGTACATGGAGCTTTCACAAACAGCTGCTGTTCTTGCCCACGGGGACAATTTTTACACTACTTCTGGAATCTCTTGTGATAAGGAGTCCAAGTAGAAACAGCTCTCCCTTTGTAGAGAATCATGGGTACCAAATTATTGCCATGTAAAGTTTTCTTTATATGGGTCAATTTTTGTGGACGTTCTAGTCTCTTTTTCAGAGAATGAAGGGCTATCTAAAATCTATTATACTATATATAAATTATATCTTAATTAATTAGTTAAATGTATTTAGATTTTCTGTAACCTGCTTTTCCTTTGGTCCACATGCTTAGTCATGACTTGAGAGAGAGGTAAATTAAACTTCCCACTTAGGGATTTCTGTCAGTTTCTCCTTTTTTTATCAGTTTTTACTTTTTTCTATATAGTATGTGGCTGTTTCCTGTTGCATATAAATTCACGACTGTTAGATTTCCATTGTGAGTTTTATCTTTATCATTACAACAATATCTTTTTTTTGATCTCATTGGATGCTTTTGCCCTATAGTTTAAAATGTCAAATACTAAGATTATGACCTGTGTTTTATTTTGGCTTTCATCTGCATATTATACCTGTATCCATTTTTAAATTTTTTATGTTTGCGTCACTTTGTTTAGGTATTTTATTTTAGTATAGTATATACTGGGTTTTGGTTTGTGCTTCAATTTTAGAATTCCTCTTATTTAATACATTAGTCTATTTATATATATACTGTATCTTTGCTTTTAGGTTATGCTTTCTGTTTTTATTTTTAGTTTTTTTATCTTTTTGTAACAATACTTTTCATTGCAAATAAGAAAAGCTCCAATTGAAACTGGCTTAAAATCATAAGGAAATTTATTATTACACATTTCTGAAGGTCTGAAGGAGGAGTGGGCTCCACAGTTCTATCAGCCATTATGACATCAAGGACCCAGGTTCTCTCCCTCTCCCCTCTAGCATAGTATAAGCTATCCCAAAGTTGTTTCCCTCATGTTCGCAAGATGGCTGCCAGTGACAGGGCTACCTGTTTCCTTGTTTATGTCCAACACAACAAAAATTGAGGAAAATTCTCTCTCAACCATGGAATAGTGAGTCTTTCACTTCAGTGTGACTGGGCTAACTTATTTGGTCATATGTCTACACCTAGATGAATAACATTCTCCAAGAGAATTTCATGAACTCAGTGGCCCTGGAGATGGTGATGGGGTCAGGTTATCCCAAAAGCTTCAGCACTGTTGATATTTTTTACCAGATAATTCTTCATTGTGGAAGGCTGTCAGCGCGTTGTAGGATGTTTGGCAGTATCCCTATGCCAAGTTGCAAGGATTGGTGTCAATCAAGACAATGAGCCAAAATGAAAATAACAAGTCTTTATTTACTTACTGTAATAACATAAGCAAGAGGCCAAAGAGGAAAGTTATTCTGGCTCTTCACTGTTCCCTTTCCCCCACCATGGAAGGGCACTGAGCAAGGGTCAATCAAATGACATGCAGTGCAGGTGTGGGAAATTGTCTCACGAATACATTTTCTATTTAAGAACATTAAATTATACGAAAGTATTTATGAAACTAAAATCTAAAGGATGGTAAGGAGCACTGAACAAAAGTTTCCTGCGTTTTATGAACCCAGGGGACTGGGGGCAGAGAGATGAGTAAGGGCTAGGAGTGGAAAAAAACTGGAGAGCTTTTTGGTCAAGCCCTCACTCTTCCCGTAGCCCATAAGTAGATGTCTGAAAAATGTTGCAGCCAAGGTCCCCTGATAAGGAGGCCTCTGAATAAAAGTGCCTCGGCTAGGAATGCAGATATGCATGGCAGCATGCTGGCCCCTGGGGGCCTGAGTCGTTGACCGCAACTGCCTTGGAAGACTGTGTGTGGGGAGGGCGTTCCCCCATGAAGCTGCCAGGCAAAGCCTTGGTAATTGCCTATGGTAGGGCCTGAAAGCTCACATCCAGGACATTGACCTGGAACCAGTGTCCTCATCCTGGCCTTTACCCTAAATGCCAGTAGCATACCCCCAAATTGAGTCAACAGTGTGTCCACACGTTACCAAATGTCCACTAGGGGGCAGAGTCACCCTCAGTTAACCACTGACCTAAGGCGTGTGATTGTGTGACGAAAGGATGGACATATGACCAACATCAGGGTTCTGATAGGAAAGGGAGGGGGGCATGCAGGGGCAGAGGGATGGGTAACACATAACTAATGAACAATGTACGCTGCACTTGCATTATATTATCTGTGTTTGCTATAGTTGCCTTTTTTCGACTAGTCGTTTTCTTAAGTGTGATTTTGAATTATATATTTAATTTGCTTTTGATTCCCAGCTATGAGCAATGTCCAATTAGTATACTTCTTTATACCCTTTTCTCTACTGCACAGTTTTAGTTTTGATTGTGTTAGTTCCTTGGTTCTTCTTGTGTTTAACTGTATACCTATGAATATGTTTGTGTCTTTGTTACGTGCTAGTCAATTTAAATGCTACATTTTGAACCCCTCGTTAGTCAAGATGAAGAAAGCTTTCCACTTCCTTTGCTTGTTTTGCTGTGGTGTTTCTGATGACTTTATATCTTTGTATGAACTTTTTGTTTCCTTAAGTTCTTTGAGTTATGATACTATATTTGGTCACATATGTCATGTGCTCGGTGGATTCATTTTTTCTGTTGAATGGTTTTATCTGCTACTGTTTCTCCTGTTCATTTCCTCCTTTTCTTGGCGTGTTTTTGTATGAACACTGTGCAGTTTCATTCTCAGTTACTACTCATCTGTAAATGAGGTAAGTTTCTTCTTGGCTCACCTATTTGATATAAATTCATATGGTGGGTAGGGCAGCATGTGGGCTAACACAATTCTTTCTGGGTTACAGTGAAGCTATGTGTGGCAGGATTGTGGGTCTAAGAGAGCTGCTTTAGCCTTTTATTCTCTCCAGCGAACAAAGATTGGCAGCTGCAGGGCCACTCACCTTTGGAGTCTCTTTCCTCCCCTGCACCTTGTCTGCAGACTGCTTCTTGTAAATGCGAGATGTCTCTATTTCCTCCTTTGGCTTTGCTTCTCCTGCTACTCTGTGGTACCAGGCAGTAGCTAGAAAATTCCCTGCTGCCACACTCACCCCATTTCCATTGTTTCAGACAAGGAGTTGGTTTTGCGCCTCAGATTATGCCATTTATTTTGGAGTCTTTTGGTCTAATGACTTTATCTGAGACCAGGAGCTGTAAGCATCCTCTCTAGCCATCTTCCTGGTTGACCTTGACTGCACTTTTCAGCTCTTCCTCATATGTTGTGGTGGAGGTTACAAGTGTCTTCTAGTTTTGTTGATGACAATTTATATTTTAATTTCCTATTTGGGAATAATTTTTTTATTGAGAAGTGATTTCTCCTTCATTTTCAAACTGGGCATCACTTTTTGTTGTTGTTGTTACTTTCCTTTGACAAGAAGGAAAGGGGAAGGAGGAAGAAGAAAAGAAGCCCATGTCTTCTCATCACAGTTATATTTTTTAAATGACATTAACAATGCCAGTCCTGCCTACAGTGCAGTGTTGTCAGGATCAAATGAAATGGTAATTTGGTAAACTGTAAAAGGAAGGACAAATTTGAAGCATTATTTGTATTCTTTTGTTGTGATAGAGTTGTATAGTCCAAATGCCAACCAGGCCTCTGTTTTCAATGGTATTTCAGCATTTTTGCAGTCAAGGATGTTCTAGACAGCTCCCAATACTCTTTTATGGTTACTCTTGTTACCACGGGAACAGCCTGCACAGTAACAATCTGACAAACCAAAAAAAAAGAAAAAAGAAAAAAAATCAAGGTTATTCTGGCATCTTTCACTTTTAAAAAATCTTCAAAATAAGACAATAGAGTCCTTCTTAAAGCAGGGTTAAAAAATAAAAACCCGCAATATTTAACAAAATAAACTCAAGTCTGCCCTCCCACTCATCTGTCTCATATTGTTGTGGTGTGAATGATACAGTTGTGTGACCCTGGTGGGATAATGGATGTACAGTTTAGATACTCATTTTAAAGCACTTATAAGGATGTATCTCGGTGAGGAAAGTGAGCTATTTCTTTATCATTCTATGTAAGGTGCTTCAACATGGGAGGATGATTTTTTTAAAGAAAAAAACCAGTGTGCCTTCTGAAAGTGTTTTGCTCCTTTTAAAAATTAGATTTTTGTCAAGCTAGCCAATGCTGAATAGAAAGCTCAGCGATAAAGGTAGATGGATGGATGGATGGATGGAAAAATGAGGAGAAGAAAGAGAAGAAGAGGGGGAGAGAATAAAAGAACATGAGGTCTACTATTGTGTTGTCAAAAAGCGTCATTGCTGATGTGAAGAAATTGGAAGCCCAATAATTAAGGACTGTCTATTTCACCATACATATAAATGCCAATTTATCCTATAATGCCTGGCTCAAAATTCGCGATAATAAAATGAGACCTGAGAGTCCTAAGTTCACCACAATTGTGAATAACTGATTCTTCATTGGTCATTTAGAAACCTTTTTGAAACTTCCATATGCCATACCTCCCTCCCAGTGGGATAGATGGAAAAGCCGCAAAGAGATAATAAGGCACACAATAGTACTCAGACTGGAAGAGAACAGAGTCTGCTTCCCCTGTGGGAAATGCAATCACTTTAAAAATGTGAAAATTGAGAGAGTCAGAACTCATGGAAAGCATGGAGTTGTTTCAGAAGTCTCTGTAAGAAACAGTAAATGTCCAGCTTGGGATCACGTGACTGACATCCCGCCATGTGCTCAGTCCACAGGCTGGGCAGGAGGACAGAGCACCGAAGAGATGCTTTAATTCCATCTTTGGCAACGAAACGTGTGCATGTAAAAACACGTATATTGAACTGCCTGGTTATAATGGCTTTCTCTACACTTTTTCAAAGCTTCTTGAGGAAAGAGCAAAGTCATTCCAATAAAGGATAGAATAAGGGACTAAGAAAGGAGAGCTGGGTTTGAATCTCAGTTCTGCTACTGGCTATCTGAGAGACTAACGATGCTCCAGACTGTCTGCATCCACAGGGTTGGCATGAGGCCCCTTCATCACAAAATGTGTATAAACTTGCTTTTCCTTCCCTTCTTCCTCGAATTCTAGAACCTTAACCATTTCTTCTGCTATCACCAACTCCCTTCTACTATCACTCCCTCCCTCTTCATCATAGTCAACAGGTGTTTTTTGACCACTAATTTAGGTAGATAACATAACTGAAAAAAGTTAACATTACTACTCCCTCTTGCTCCCAGATGCTCTTTTGAGGAAATTACTGCTAATACAGTTAATGCTACAATATTCATAATGGTAATTTTGAGAATTATCAACATTAAAATATTTATGTAATGGCTTCCCTTTATTACCCAGAATGCATTTAGTTGTGAATATTGGTTGATATTGTAAATGCAAACTATTTTTCATATTAGTCTAAACAAAATGAAATATAGTTATGTAAATGTTTTTGCATCAAGAAAAAAATTTATAACCAGTATGCATATGCATTATGTAGTCCTATAGACTGTGTAAAAGCAGATGAGTGTAAGGGGAAATCTTTGAGTGTATAGACTATGTGCCATATTCCTACTACATATGCATTGTTACCTTTGACTGGTCGTTTAAACCAACATCTGTAAAATGATCACCTGGATTCTGACCTCTCTCTTACAGTCTACAATGTTGTGATTCTAAGAAAGTTCTTTTCCTTGTCTTCTGCCCTCTATATTCTGACCAATGCTGCAACCACAATTAAATCTGTGTCACTCTATGAGAAAGGGTAGACCTCATATCATTTTATCATAACACGTGGTTATAATTCATTTTAACAACAACAACAACAACCATCTGTAAGAAAGTAGAGTAACTCCATAGGAATCAGATGACCTCAGTATTACCGAGTTGGGCCAGAAGACTACTACTCCATAAGCAGAAAAGTTGCTTGCCAAGTTAAGTTGTGGGAATTTGAGAGGAATTTATCTGCTTAAAATATCTCCCTACTTGCTAGATCTAGCACCTGAAATGTCAACATTGGAGATCCTATGGGGAAAAAAATCATTAAGAAAGCTCAATGAACTCCCTGGTGAAACACATACATAGCCCCTTTTAAAATGCAAATGTCCTGGGAAGGCCTACCTCATTAATCTGGCCATTAGCCCCATAATTAATCAAATGCTTTTCTCACAGTCATCAGAGAACAGGCATTCCTTCACCAACTGTGTGCTGAGTGCCTCGATAAACCAGCTACTGTGCTAAGCCCTGGTGATACAAGTATGAAACGTCCTATTTCCCCTCTTCAGGGAATTCACTGGCTGGTGGACACCAAGCGCTCTAAAGCAATCATAGAGTCCATGGCAAAATGACTGAGTAATTAACTCTTCCATTCCAAACACTTAAAAATTCTGGATAAAATATTTATTTTGGAAGTGCATATAACAGCTTAAAAGCAAGAAATTAAAACCAGAAGGTATCAGAGATACAAAAGAAATCAACAGCTAAATCAAGCTTGAAGTCTTTCCATTCAAAGGATTCAAAGGGGATCTCAATCCCTGATTTTTCAGGGATTATTTGTTTGGTCAACGTGAGCTATGGTTAAGGGTACTCTTGAGGTAGAATAAGGGTTGAGGTTGCAGACTATACGCATAGCAAGTTGCTGGAACCGGGCTCCATTCATAAAGGGGAGAGCAGGAAGGGCTCTGCCCAGTCTGTGAATCAGGACTGTAAAGTCTCCTGCCTGCTCGTCATCTTGATAAGCCCTATAGGTCCGTAAAAAGAAGCTAATGCAAAAACTTGTGACGGGGACACGTTCACAATCTAGGGCACTCCCACAATAGAAAATCACACCGAAGAGAATCTTGTAGTTGAAAAAAAACGGCAACATGTAAGTCCCATGAGAAAACCACAGGAGACAGTTGGCATCCTAGGAGACTTCTTCTCTGAGGAACTAGATGGTGGTGTGTTATTGTGGCATATAAGGAACAGAATAAGGTTGGGGCAGGAAGAGGCACTTAAAGGGGAAGGTAGGCAAGGCAAAAAATGGTGACTTCATAACTGTGCCTGGGCTGGCGCTGGCTGGGAGGCTTAAAGAATTTCATAACAATGGAGTATAAACTACTGGAGACGGGGATGGTTTTCATCCTAAATGAATCCCCAATAAAGTGTGTATTCGAAAATATTATTCTGTAAGCTGTAAAAGCTTTTCAAAATAAAGTGGTGATGTCAAGCTAATAATATAATATGAAGTTAAAAAAATGTTTTCAGTCATTTATTATCTCATTACCCTAATAAAACTTTTCATTTTCCATGGTCTCTTCCAGTTATCATTCTTAGGCTTTTTTATGTAGTTGTAATCATTGTGCCATAAACATACAATTTTGCTTTTCGTAGGTTCTTCACTCCATATTAGATGACATTTTCCCATGTTACATAGTATTTATAATGTTCATAATTGTCACTTTAAAATTCTGGCATTTTATTTAAAATTTTTCTTAAAGTAATATATACACATTAGGTCAAATGTTACTAAAAATGTAACAAAAGAGCTTCAGTTTCCGGCCTCTTTTTTTCTTTGACCTCTATGCACCCCTGCCCCAAGTCTCATTTTCTAAAGGCAACTCCTTACCAGTTTTCTAGCTTTCTCTTTAGATATTTGCCTCCACATTTTTATATAATAATCTTATACATCTTTGTTCTGATTTATCAATTGATTTCTTGTTATGGCAAGTAAGAGTTTAACTTTCTAAATTCTACTTTTTTCCTGCCCTCTAATATTATAATATTGTTAAATCATTAATCAGTGCTTACAGTATTAGTGGCGATGTAAATATTGGTTATTGCTGAGCCAAGTAGTAGCCTATGTTTGTTTCCTTCCTTATGCAATATTTGTTTCTTCTTGGACTTAATTGTTTTGTTGGTTTTCATTCAATATATGTATTGCAAGTTCTTCAAATTCTCCAGTAGATATGAAAGCAGAGTTCAATATTATTTTCAACATAACAGATAACCTCTGGTTCCATTTTTTTCCTCCTGAATATCTCCTTTCTGTTTCTTGTCAGTAAATGACTTTAGAGGGTGGGCCCACAAAACTAGAAAAAAACAATGGCAGATACTCAGAAATCAATCCGATGTCATCTTACTCTTCCTAAGAGTTGTGTGGTCCTGTCAGTTAGGAAAAATTTGAAATGAATGAAGCATTCATAAAGTTCAGTTTTTAAAGTTAGGCAGGAAGATATTTATACTTTAAGAAGGACCAAAGAAATGCTAAATCCAATCAAGTCGTGTAGCCAGCTAGATGGAGGTGGTAGGCTCAAAGACTTCTATGAGTAGACAGAAAAATTACATAATGTAATTTCCAATCGAAGAGATGCAAACTACTTAAAACCTTCATTATGTCACAGAGTGCTTAATATAGCGACTATAAACAGTGCTCAGTAAGTCCTATCAATGTAGAAGGCCAGAATCCAGTTCTTGCCCAGGACAAGGTCTTCTCTGAACATAAACTTTGAACAAGCTGAAAAGGTGGCCACAAAAATGACATGGAATGGTAACGCCAATATTTCGGTGGTGGGTAACAATTTTTTTCTTAGTAGGAAAGAATTGTCTTTTAACCTGGAGAAGATTTAGCATTAAGTAGAGGAATATTTAAGGGAATCAAACTTTAACAATATTTTTTTGTGTTAAGGAATCTCTGCATTTTTTTAATCCAATGTGATTATAAAAAAGAAAACTTGGTCAACTGGATTTAACAGCTGAAACTTATGATTCCAATTTGAAGATGTATAATTTTAAGTTGAAATCACACTTAATTTATTAGATTTATAAGAATTATATGAGCACTTTGGAATATTTGTAGACATTTAAAGCGTTTAAAATGCTTAAACAAGTATCATGAACCAAGCTCGTGAGACTGAATGCTAATAAAAGGATTCCTCGAAAGTGATTAAAATTTGCTAAAGTTACAAAGAGAATAATGTTATCTTCAAGTCAACTTAAGCGCCTAGGAATTTTTAATTTGTAACTTTACTAAACTGAACATTCTAAAAACCAAAGTGCTCTCCAAATAATCTTTTTTGTGCTGCCAGGCAGAACTCACATTAACAGAATCTCCTGCTCTTCTGCTCCAATCTGGGCTGACTTCTCCCTAAACTTGCTTCCTCTGCTTTCCTGCGCATGCTCCGTGTTTCCCAGAAGCTATGCCCCTGTCTTCCTCTGAATCACATGGCCTCGTGGTCACATGCAGAAAGGACTCAGCATCACCCCAGGAAGGAGGAAGGGTGAGCATGTAAGGGGCTGGGTGAGAAATAGATGTTGAATAGAAAAGCACTGGCATCTGCTACACAGCATTTCCCCCAAAACCCTCCCATCCTGCCACCCCAGTACTACATGCCCAAGCCCTCTGGCGTTTCTTGGAGTGCCTGGTTTGCTGTTCTTTGGTGTCCCCATCTGTAGTGACTGCAGTTGCAGTTGCCTCTGCTTTTCAAGTCCAATAACACAATGTTGTGTGCTTTCTTCTTTCCAAAAATCTGTTGACATCTCTCATCTGATGTTCTTTTCATTCAGACTCTGTGGTTTATTATTTTTTATTCTTTTCTTGTCCTTTTAGAGTGGTTTGGGAAGGAGGTGTAGATAAATTGCATGAGTTCAGCTTTCATTAATGGGAAATCTCATCATTTTTACAATATGTGTAATAGTCTATTCAGTGATCTACCAAAATTTGTTTAAATATCCCTTACTGTAGTGTGCTTAAATTCCATCTTCTTCTTTCCAATCAGCTTGTTTTCTTCTGATAAATTATTTCCTTGCAGTAAATTACAAGAAGTGGAGTTATGGGGTCAAAAGTTATAAAGGGATACAACGTGGGGTAGGAGAAAGATCTCGACTCCTAATTCTGTTCATTGCTATCTGTGTGATAAGCAAGTTTTTTAAATCTACCTGAGTCTCAGTACCCAAATTCAGATGAAGGCATGATATTCATTCCAAATATCAAAATTTTTTGCAAAGTAAATAAAGTAAAAGTAAATAAATAAAATTTAAAGTAGCTATAAATATGGCTTAAAAAGTAAAAAGTGAAGTAGACCATTTGGTGTTAATATCCTGCTCCATAAACTCCTTAACAAATTTAATTCCATTATTTACCATTTTCCACCCTTAAAAAGTCTCTAGTTTTGAAAATTTCTATGTATCAAATCACTTCTAAATTTTATCACACACCCTCAAGCCTTTCTCAGATAGAGATCTGAAAGTTGAACAGTGCTTTTTGCACCTAATTAGAGCTTAGCAAGTGGTATTATAGTAAAAATGAGTTCTCTCACTAACAGCCTTTTGTAATCCGTGTACGAAGTTATTACACCTGTCTGGAATCTTATAGAGAAAGACATTACACTAGTATGAATGGGAAAATGGTTTCCTTACCTCATTGTCCTACTTGCAGTACTAAAAAGTTGACTGCCAAAACTATACAGAATAGATCTCTAGCTTTCCTGTTTCTGTTTTCAGTTTGAAGGGACTAGCTTACTGCAAAATCTGTTTGGATCAAAATCTGCCCAATTTTTGATTCTTGCTTCACTCTCCTCAAACTGCAGATGAGCCATTAAAAATTCTCTTGAGGATACATCTCACCTTCAAAGCCATCTTTATTAAAAAGAAAAGTACAAGCGAAATCAGAGTTGCTGGGAGCAGCCATTACAACATAGAATTATTTAATTATGTTTTTATGAATGTTACACATTTTACCAGAAATAAAATACACAATTAAAAAAGGCTAAGCCTATTTATTATTCACATGGTTTAAAAAGCTGAAGTTCTGGTCAAGGACCTCAACTACAGGCCTTTCATTTGGATAGAGGCATACTGTTTTCAACTTCATTATAAGTTACTTTACCAAGTTTTTCAGAGGGCACTGGGAGGTTAGCAGGGCATGTATTATTATTCTTACTTGACAGATAAGGAAAATGACATCCAGACAATTTGCCAGAGAAAACAGAGTAAGTCAGTGACAAAGCTAGAAAAAGAATTCGGGTGCCCCAACTCCTGTGCACGTTCGTCTCCCAGAACCATCTCTCAACGACGAGCTCTCTCACTGTTTATTAGTTAACTTTCTAACCTTGCTGAGTGGCTGTAGTTCTCAGGGAATATCATTTGGTTTTCGTAATTCATGAGGCAATTATTGACAATGTATTTTCCAAATTAGAAGAAGTATTTTAGTTAGTGCACAGAAATTCTGGTAGCTTGACTGGGTGAGAGGAGTTCTTCATTCAAGAAATAGAGCTCGGTTTTGCCTTTTATTTATCCAGCCTACATCTAAACTCTTTGACTGTATTGTGGTTATGGGAAGGGAACTGGATGAAAATCTTGGAGGCCTGTCTGCCTTAGCCCTATCTTTTACTGGTATGTGACGCTGGGCAAATTGGTCACCCTCCTTTAACCTCAGTTGCCTTATAGGTAAAATGACAATAACAGCTACTTTTTCTGGTTTACCAGGCTTTTTATGATAAGCAACAATAAGATGATACATGGGAGAGCGCTCGGTAAATTGTAAAGCACACACGAATAAGATACTATTATTTCCTCAATACCATAGAACAGCTGAAGAGATACCCCTAGGCTAATGTAAGGGAAAAGATGAAAGGCCATTTAAGACATTTCAGCCTTAGCGAGTGTTAGGATTTATTTATTCGAATGATACAAGTTCACTTTTAGTAAAAATTTCACTGTGAGAGCAATTCAAAGGTGGCAGTTTACAATAGGCTAATGTCTCTTTCCACTATACCAGTTGAATTTCACCAGCAAGGTGAAATTCCTGATCTTCGGGGATGAGAGTAGTAGGATTCAAAGCTATAGGATTGAATCCAAGTTTGCTATAATTTGATGGTTTGCAAGTTGTTTTCAGACTTCCTGTCTGGCTGCTGGGTTTTCAAATCCTCTTACCAATGAACAGCATTTTTGGAAAGGGCAATAATTTAGTAAACTCTGTGTTTGTGTGTGTGTGTGTGTATGTGTGTACATGTGAGCCTTCATGGAGGCAAGAACTAAATGTTTAGAGAAAAATCGAATTGTTCAAAATTCTTTTGGACTTTTATCACAAGCAGAGTTAATCACTCATGGAAGATTCATGGAGCTAAGAACACAATCTGGTGCCCAGCATGGAATATTCATCCAAAAGACCTGACCAAAATGTGGTGTCATAGAAGTTTTAGCTTTCAGTTTTCTGTTCCACTTTGGTGGAGGGAGAGGAGAGCAGAATCTGTCAGATTAAAAAGCATCTGCGTGGTGGATTGTGTTTGTGGTTGTCCAAATGTCCCAGTGCTTTCGTTACACTGACGATGATCTATATCACCCTATCCGTTTCTACCCACACTGCCTGACTTTTGCAATTTCTTTACTGTATAGTTCTGAGCAAGGAGCTTGGATCAATAAAAGTAGGTGAATGAGGCTGAACAGAAAGAGAAAAAAGAGAATTGATTTTTTAAGTCAAAAAAGTACCATAGAAAGTAATTATTCCTCTCCCCAATTGCAGGATAACTTATTTTCTAAAATATTTGAAGACCCTCTGGTACATTATTAGCATCAATGTGGCCCTTTAAGAAATTCTACATGGGACATTGGTCAAGTCCTTGAGTGATAATGTTGAGAAGTCCCTTAAACTGAAAGTCCCTTAAACAAATGATAGTTTTCCAAGCAATCTTTCTGCATCAGAATACCCCAGTGCCATGCTACTTGCTAAGCAGAAAAATAGGTTTAATTTTTTCAATTTTCTGGTAAAAGATTGTTGACAGTTCATAAAACTGACTTGAGAAGTTAATGCTGTTTTTCTCCATCAAACACATACTTTTGATAGTAGATTGCACTCCACGTCTCACAAAAGAGTCTAGAAATGGGTCTTCTTTTCACAGTATTTATAGTGTAGCAAGTCCTTTTGACTAAGAACTAAGAAACAAAAGCATATACTTCTTTTTATTCTTTCAAGACCTCTTTCTTTCTCTAATTTTTGCTAAACTTTCATCTGAAATACAGCCTGTCCACATGTAGTATAGTAGCACAAGGCCTTTTTGAATGGTTGATGATAAGCTGTTCATTTAGAACAGTTATTAACGCAGGTCCTCTGTATGTTAGTAGCAATTACTTGGGGGGGAAAGTTCAATAATTAATTAAATCTGGGAATACGCTTAGATTAAACAAAGTTAAATAGGCTTCATTAATGCAGGAGACCTCGCAGCCTTTAAAAATGATAAGTTTGTGATTCGTCCAAAGGGGAATTTAATAGACAGTGTTCCCCATATATATTTGACCATGAAATTCTTTTCTCGTGAAGGCATCTCTTGGGAAAGAAAGATAATTTAGAAATTGACATTAGCATGGCTATTAGGAAAGCCTTTAAAATAGGCTGGCTGGCTCTGGATTAGAACCAGGCACAAGGTTAGTCCTAGCTCTGCTGCTTATTAACTATGTCCCTGAATATGTTACAAAAACCTTTCTGAGCCTCAATTTCTTCATCTGTAAATGAGAGTAAGAGCACTTACTTCAAATCGTAATTATGAGAATTTTTTAAAAAACAAAAAACTATGTGAAAATGCCCTGTAAATTTCAAGGCATTTTAGAGATATAAGCATTATGAAAATAATGAGTACAGCACTAAAAGTTGGTCTCACTAAGAATGTTTGACCTACTCATTTTTTTTTAAATGTGCTTTGACATTAGATTAATGATGTGTAATAATCAAATTTCCTGATTCAGTAAAGGAGAGTTGTTCTCTTCCAAACCATTCAGGTAGTGAAATATTAACTTTAGAAGGAATAACTATAAAGTAATGAGGCAAACGTTTCCCTGCGGTTCATTGTTTTATAACAATATCACATGCATTCTTGCATAGTGTTTATTGAACTGGAGATAATAAATATTAAAGAGTAGGTTTCATTATGGTTAGTGAAACCCCAGATTATAATTTTTCTCACTTAAATTAGTAGTAAAATACTAACAAATGAGGAAGAAAAATGATGTGAGTAAATAATAAAGTGATTTTGAATTTCATCCTCGAAGCATCAGCTAGACGGCTGCTAGAGATACCAGTCACCCCATACAATGACAACAAGCAGGCTGTAGAACAGTGAGGAAGCAGATATCCTAAGATGTTTAGCATAACTGAAATAGAGTGAGTTGATTTATAATATTCTCTTTTTTTTTCTTTTTTTTAAAGATTGGCATCTGAGCTAACAACTGTTGCCAATCTTTTTTTTTCTTTCTGCTTTTTCTCCCCAAATCCGCCCAGTATATAGTTGTATATTTTAGTTGTGGTCCTTCTAGTTGTGGCACATGGGATGCCGCCTCAACGTGGCCTGATGAGCAGTGCCATGTCCGCACCCAAGATCTGAACCCTGGGCCGCCGAAGCAGAGGGCGCGAACTTAATCACTCGGCCACGGAGCCGGCCCCTATAATATTCTCTTAAAATGGGATATAATCGTCATGGGCTGAATTGTGTCCCCTGGGTCCATATGTTGAGGTCCTAACTCTAGTACCTCACAATGTGACTATTGGAGACAGGGTCTTTAAATAGGTAATTAAGATAAAACGAGGTCGTATGGGTGGCTCCTAATCCAATATGACTGATGTCCTTATAAGAAGAGGATATTAGGACACAGACCATGCATAGACCTAGGGGAGACCCTCCGAGGACAGAGTGAGAAGGCAGTCATCTGGAGGCCGAGGATAGAGCCGTTAGAAGAAACCAAACCTGTCCACACCTTGATCTTGGAAGGAAGGAAGAAAATAGGTATGAATAACTCTTCTGTATGCTGTGCATGATTCATATTTTAGTCAAATCTACCCTCTTACATACCATGGTTATCTAAAATAGTTATATGGCTTACTCAGGAGTGGGTTTCTGAATCTGAAAGTCTTGAATGCTCCTATATCAGAGAAGTGGTAGAATATAATAAAGAGCAAAGTTTGGAGCTAGAAACCTGGGGTCAAGTCCTGGTCCCGCCACAGTATAAATCATCCATAAAATGGGTATGCAAATAGTATCTCTTTTGTAGGGTAATTGTGAAGATTAGATGAGTTAACGAATGTTAAGGTTAGAAAACCATGACCCTAAAGGCTATAATACAGGGACATTCAACTTGCAATTCATATATTGAACACCAGATGGCAGTGTGGCCATCCAAGGTTCAGTTATGTAGTCAGAATGATGCACGAGCATGAGTATCTGAAATACAGGGTGGCCAAACTCCAGAAGATTTCCATGAAAATAAGATGAATTTTAAACCTCTGTGCAAATAGTTCCATATAACATCACAGAAGTATACTTAAAAGAAAAGCTTAAGTAAAACACATATGATTACCATTAATTGCTTTCTGTCACTAATTATTCAAATCATGGCTCCATGGTTTACTAGCTGAATGAGCTTGGACAAGTTAGTTACCTTTTCTAAGCCTCAGTTTACTTATGTGTAAAATGACACGTGCATTTAACAAAACTTCGTTGAGCTCCTACTTTGTGTCAGGCATTATTCTAGGAGCTGGGAATATATAGCCCTTTAAAAAAAAGACAAAAATCCTTGCTTTCATGATGGTTATATCCTAGTCACTAGAATCTAGTGAATAATCAGAGAACCTCTGTCATTTAAAATCAGACACTGGTTGTGTACCAGGATGTTAAAGTGACACTCTCTACTTCAGTTTTCACAAATCCCCAAAGACCTGGAACAAAGCAATAAGTTCAAAGTATCTCTGCGTTTTGTAGCAAGGTATTCAATAGACCATTGATGCAGTACCTGCAAAAAAAGTGATCAATGACTGCAAACTTCAAGCCCAGTACCTACCGTGCATAGGTTGAAAGAAAGGATTGTTTTTAAAGAGAATTTATGTGAAGAAAGTTGTTGGAGGACCAGGCAGCCCCACCGTAGTGAAGAGTGGGTAATGCTTCTTCTGGAAGCGTTACCTAAATGAGAAAGGGATTTTCAAGAGAATCATTGGGAGGGCATAAGGTGAGCCCCTACAGCTGAGGCACATAAAGACTGTGTGAGAGGCTGTGGCTGCTGAGGCCTGAGGTGGCAGAGCTGAAAGAAAAGAGCTGCACTGGAGGCACAATACACTTCTACTGCTGACTGGCAAAAAAGCACAAATGTTTCTCATGGACCAGAGGTGAACTCTAAGGATGTTAAGAATCCTTATCCGAAAGGACAATGTGATATCCACTGTTAAAGGGTAAACTGAGGCACATTAAAATTTTCAGGAGTTTATTTAAGCAAACATCGATTGGAACTGGGCAGTGCCAAACCGGAAGTGGTCAGGAGTGCTGTGTGGACAGGAGGTCGGGAGAAAGGCTCTTATAGCGCAGACCTGGAAGCAAAGCAAGGATCTTATTGATTGGCTATAGCTTAAGCGGTTGCCGTATTTGGGAAAACAGCTGGCTGTTTGTGATTATTTGTTCTTAAATTTCCTTTTCTACAAACAAATGCATTTACAGGAATTGACTTTGGCTTAGGTTTTTGTTTGCTTATGTAGGCTACCAAGGCCTTAGAGCCACCTCAGTAGAATGGTCTCCTCGTTTAATTACTCTAACATCATAAAGGAGATAGACCACCAAGTAGATGCCCAGGGCATGAGGGAGGAATCATGAAGACCAGTTGGGGTGAGGCATTGCCAGCATCACAGGTAAGGGCCCCAGCAGCAGTGTCTTTGGGGAGCTTCACAGAGAAAGAATCGGTCCTGGGGATCCATCTGGCCGGAAGGGTCCTAGAGGTGGTGTCTGTGCAGCCAAGTAGAGCTTTTCTGTCTCTGGCTTCTCCTACCATCACTCCAGCTCTGTAGTGAGGACACGAGGAGCTGCCCATGCTGGGACAGGGAAGGAGCGCTAACTCAGAAGAAAGTTTGGAACAATTATTACACTGAGCTGAACATTTTAATTATTAAAATGAGAATATTCTTGTGCCTAGAAGAGATTAGAGGACTTACCTTATTAAGATTCTAAAAATTATTATGGGATCTGCCTGAGATTTCAACCCAGGGCAGGAAAATACTTAGCCCCTCAAGTAGAGTGAAAGTAGATTTAATATATATAAAGTGCTTAACATAGCAAATATTTTCTATTTTCATCATTGTTCTTATTATCAGCCCTTGCATCGTATTGGACTCTAAGTTGTACAGCTCTTGTATTGAAGACTGAATGAAGGCTGCCAAGGACACCAAAAGAGTGTACCGTGAAGAGTGGACCAAGCGGAACTCACAATACTCTTTAGTTCCTTCACCATCCATCTACATCTAGGGGCTAGTTCTGCTCTTTAGGGCCCCAAAGGAAGGAGAAAGTCTCTTACCTGAATGTCTGATTCATATTTTCTGGTCTTCAGCACATAGTCCTTGTGAGCTACTGCGTAAGACTGTGTGGTCGCAACCATGGAAACAAAGGCAGGAGTGCTCATCAGGAACAGCTCCTGGCGCGTCGCGGGCCCCCATAAGTATCTGTAGAATGAGTGCATGCATGAAGGCCTGCGGCAGAATGAGGGGATTGAATTACTTCCGCCATTTGGTGTCGAATCATTTCTGGCCACCAAGGCAAAATGGTATAATTTGAATGGTGCCTTCAGAAACATTTCTTTCCCACAAGACTGTGGGATGTTTTCACCACAGAGTGTCCCTCCTTTCAGTAAAGGCAGCATTTTTCAAAGTGGTGTTCTGCCAACTCTTCCATGAGTTTATAAGAATATAAGGAGAAAATAAAAGTTTCCACTAGTCAAATGAGTTTGAGAAACGCTGCACACTTTGCCCTCCCCATTAGGACATACACATTAGCATATTATAGAGTCTTCGAAATTGCATAGGTTAATTTTGCTAGACCCAGCATATTTCCTGACTTTATAGGAGCTCAGAACACATTTTCTCTCAGCACACTTGTTAAAATCCCTCTGAGCAATGTCCTATGTCACACCATCTGGATACATAGGATTGAGACATTGTCTCCAGCGAGGCCCTGTGCAAAGGAATGGCATGAAAATAAGTTAGTGTGGAGCCTATCCTCAGCCATGATTCTGGAAAGCAGAGAGCAAGGCTGCAGGGAAGCAAGATCCATGGGGGAAGGTGGCTTTTGATGAGGTGATGGAGGATCAAGAAAGGATTGAAAATCACTATATCACTATAAAAGGGATCAGGAGCCCAATGGAGAAAGACAACGTGTTTCCCAATTCTGTCTATGACAAGATACAGAAATAGTATTTCATGTTACTATGGGAGACAAAAGACCGGAGGAAGATGGAAGTGCCATAGCCTATAATTTAGTTAGAGTAAATTTTATCTATTCAATTAAGACTTCTATAGCACTCACGATATACCAGGCACTGTTCAGAGCATGCTACAAATGTTAATTCATTACATTCTCGAAATAACTATAAGGTACGCACTATTATTCTCATCCCCATCTCCCAGATGAGGAACTAGCGCACAAAGATATTCACTAACTTGCTCAAGGGCCAGGGCTCAAGTCCAGATCATCTGTCTCCAGAGTCCATGCTCTTAATCTCTGCTCTCTGCTGCCTTTGTGAATCCATAAAGAAGAAGGGGACACTGCTGGCAGTGATCCCAAAGCATTTAAGAGTACAAACAGCAATTGTAAATATGAAGGAAAACTCCCCTCCTCTAAGTCCTCTGAAATGGGAGAAAGTTCTCCACTTTAATCAAAACTGGCTGACATTAATGTTTACTCCTGTAACTTCTTGATATGACCTTTTATATACCCAAGATGAAACTAAAATTGATGTGAGGGATAGCGTTCCAGGTAAAACAACTTAAGTAATAAAACTTGTTACCTCAGCAATGTTGCCCGTGGGGCAGACTTACATTTTTC
The DNA here is from genome assembly GCF_021613505.1 of Equus quagga. Classification (NCBI taxonomy): domain Eukaryota; kingdom Metazoa; phylum Chordata; class Mammalia; order Perissodactyla; family Equidae; genus Equus; species Equus quagga. The sequence goes on along the minus strand of NC_060273.1, from coordinate 108,825,919 downwards.
ATGAAAAATGTTAGGCAGAGGGTCTTGATGTCATTTCATGCACCATTTAATCAGATTTAGCTCTAGAAACAGGGAGAGATGGAAAGTTATATTTTTCTTTTTAAAAAACAACATATTTTTGGTAGAAAAGTATTTCATGCTTACCACAGACAATTTTGAAAAAACACAAATTATAATTAAGAAAATAAAAATTATACACAGTTCCACCATCCAAAGACAACTACTTTGATGTGCTTACTTCCATCCTTTTTTCTATGCTGAATATATATGCGTGTGTTTAACATAATTGAGGTCAGTCTGAGTAGATTTTATATCTTACGCATTTTACTCAACATTATGTTTTGAACATTTTCCCAGGTCTCAAGAGATCTTTGTGTGACTCTAATGTTTGTTTGGTCTGTCATCTTGCTTTAAGGTTTTCACTTTTATGTTTTGATGCCATGTCCTGTGTTCTTTGCCTTTCTGTATAAGGAACACGGTTCTTTTGTCACCTGCACTGATTTAAATGGTTTTCACTTCTTGTTGGTACTTGTGTTGAATGAATAGCTCTCTAATTATACAAGTCAAGATTGAAGCTGACTTTTTTGACTCGGTCCACTTCAACAGATGAGAAGTTTTCTATGTTTTTATTTCTTCATACCTGTCCTCCTCCGCCTCTTGATCTTTGTTAACATTGTTTGGGTTTAAACTATTATTTAATATTATATATATATAATATCCTTAAAGATGACTTGTTAATATTTATAATAATTTGTGACCACATTTATAACAATTTTTTACCTTTTTATTCAGAAAAAATTTCAGACTTTCAAAATATTGTGAAAATATAATAGTATAAAGGATAAACACTCCTATAATCTTCACCCAGATTTACAGAATATTTCAATATATACTTCACGACAGAGACATGTAGATGGCAAATAAGCATATGAAAAATGCATAACATCATTAGGGAAGTACAAATTAGACTCACAGCGAGATACCACTACACCCTTGTTAAAATGAGTAAAATTAAAATACTGATTATACTAAGTGTTGGCAAAGAAGCAGAACAACTGGAACCCTCATACACTGCTGGGGGGAATGTAAAATGGTATGACTACTTTGGAAAAATGTTTGACAACTTCTTTAAAAATTAAGCATATACCTATCATATGACTTATTCCACTCCTAGATACCCACCCAAGACAAAGGAAAGTATATGCACACAAATACTTGAACATGAATGTTCATAGCAGCTTTATTTGTAATGTCCATAAATTGGTGAATGGATAAACAAATTATGATTTATCCATGCCATGGAATACTACTCAGTATTAAAATAGAACAAACTATAGATACCCACAGCAACGCGAATGAGTCTCCACATAATTACGCTGAGTGTAAGAAGCCAGGCAAAAAAGAATGCATACTGTATCATTCCACGTATATAAAATTTTCGAATGCAAAAACAAATCTAACGGCAGAAAGCAGATCACTGGTTGCCTGGGTTGGGGGTGGGGTGCTGGTGCAGAGAGGTGTGGTAGAGAAGGATGACAGAGGCACAAGGCAACTTGTGGAGTTCATGGATATCCTCATTATCTTGATTGTTCGGATGGCTTCACAAGGGTGTACATAATACTTATCAAATTATACTTTTTGAATAAGTGCAATTTGTTGTATTTTAATTATACTTCAATAAATCTGTAAAAATTCATAATAGCAGACACACAGTATTTTTTGTATATCAGGTACTGTTTTTTGGCTCTTTATAAAACATATAAAAGACATATAAATCATTTAGCACTATGGTAGGCATTCAGAGTAGGCACTCAATATATGTTAGTTGAAAATGAACCTGATTTATGTAAAAGATTTTCTATAAAAATGTTTGGCATAGAGTGAAAATTTTGTCTCTAATTCCATATAGAATCATAGTTTCCCTTGGATACATTTTTGGACTAAATACCAAAAAGAAAAGCAAGAAAAAAGTTGTTCCTAGCCCATGGAACCCAATGACAACCAGCAAGAATAGCAGCCCTGATCGTCTGCCTCTCTCTGTCCCCCTCCATGCAGATATGGATGCAGATGCATATGTCTATGTATATATATTCACACAGACATATTACACACAGAGAAATGTACGAATTTAAATCCATCTAAGGGGATTAGATAGATTTTTTTGGAATCTGTTCATTGGTATCTGGACATCAGAGTTTCAAAGTCAGTTTATGAACAAGATGCCTAAAGCACAGTTGGTGTTCAATAAACATTTTCCCAAATGAATCAATGAGCAATCTTGTTTCTGGAATTACCTACATATTCACATGAAAGGCTTTTAATAAAAATAACTTGTGATATTTTAAAAATCAGTTTGTTTTGGTCCTCTAGCCCTAGAAGTTGCTACTATTTGTTTAAAAACACCACTTTTGAATAGCTTCTAATTGAAGATGCTAAATAAAATGAATGCTGCTCCAAAATTATTTTGGCAATGAAGTTAGCATTATTTGTGTAACACTAATTAGAGACAACTAAAAATGAAGATAGTCATTCTATGATTTAATACCAGGAAATAAAATATAATACTGTCTTTTCTCTTCTTGTCTCCTTTTTCATAATTTAAATATTGCCATGCTTTCATTACTCACAAACTCTGGTTCATCAAGGGACGGAGCTCACTGTAGAATTAATACTTTCTGAAATAGTAAAGTTAAGATGTTAAGGTGAAAAAAAGGTGGAGAGGGAAGAAATATGAGGAAGAGGAGGTAGAAGCCTGAAGATTTCTACTATTAGGTGTGAAAGATTGCTAAACATGTTCACTAAATATACAATTTCTAAAATCACTGTTTAGCTTTAAGCTGATATTTAATTAGTTCACCAATCATTCAATACTTATTAAACTTCTGTACTTAAGGAACTATGGGAGACACCATGGTGGAGGATTCTTAAATCTTCAAGAACGATAGTATCTAAGAAAGGTAATATAAGGCTGTAAATGAACCTTGGGAAACACATTTATAAGGGATGAGGAAGAAGTAATCTAGTGAAAAAAAAGAGAAAAGGAAGAATAAGAAAAACAAGGGGAGAATCTGAACAATGTGTCATCTGGGAAACCAAGCTTATATCACTGACGTGCTGACATGGCGTTTAAGACACGCGGTAGACATTACTAGTGCTCATCAATATCCAGTTCTCCTCTCCTTTCAGGTACATAGAAAACAACATTTTCCAGGCCTCGTGCAGGCAGATGTGGAAATTTGGCTCGTTCTAGCGAATGAGCTTTGAGCATCAGGGGCAGGTGCCACCTCAGTGCCAAGGCACAGAAGAGCAGATATAAGACGTCCTTTCACTCTCTTCCCCTGCCATGTGTTGGGTGGTGGAGGGTGCATCAGACTATGTCCTTGAATGACGATATGAAGAAGAGCATTTCACAGCATTTCACTGTGACTATAACATGAGGGAGAAATTAACATGTATGGTGTGAAACGACCGAGATTTGAGGATTACTTGTTTTCAAAGCATAAGTTTAGCTGCCCTGCACTAATAAAGGAAGAAAGGCGTTGGCATTGCTGTGTGTCAGAGCAGCCAAAGCAAATTTTTCCAGACAAATTTGGGATGCTGTGTGGCTTACAAACAGATCATACTGTATGATGCTATCTTAAAGAATTTTCTCTGTCTAGATTGGAAAAACAACAGATTCATGTGGCTCAGATAGAAGAGAGAAAACAAACATACAGCAAGATTTTTTGGTGGTATGTATTCAATTACCATTTCCAATCTCTCTCTTTAATATATTTTACCATGGAATACCATTTACATTCCTGAAAGTTCCATAATGCTGTATCAGCACATTGCAGTCAGGCATCTTCTTATCACTGTGGGCCTATACAAAATTTTAGTAACTTTCATGAAGCCCTTGGAGCATCACAAAAGATTTTCTACAGAGTTTGAGTACGTTAAGTTTTAATCACCCCTTCCAATCCTACCAAGACACTCTACTACTGTACCACAAGATCACCACCCCACCCTGCCAAGATCAATTCCAGTGAAACTAGACAGAAACATTAAGGTAGACATGAAACTGAGAAACTCCTGGGAAGACTGAGGGCTGTATGGAACTGTTGCGTGAGGGAATGATGGCCCTAGTCTAGGGCATACCACTCTGGCTACCATTATTCTCTACTTTGCCTCAGGGCCGTTATGGTGCCAGAATCTACACAGATGCAGGTGTAAAATCTTGGCAGCACAAAAGCTGGTTAGGAGCTTCAAAAACATGTGGAGATTGATAGGCCTTGGATAGTCACTTCTTCTCTTCCCCTCCTCCTCACCCAAAGATCCAGGATCGGTGACACAAACTAAGAGTTTGCTGGTGCTTAAGGCACTCCTTCCACTTTGAGGCTCACACCTCCCTCCTGCCCCATGAACAATCTAGGCTCATCACATCTGAGCCAGACTGGAGATTGACACTTGGCCTTCCTCCATAAGTTGCTGGACAGAGTAATGAATACCCCAAGAGAAATGTTAACTGATAGGTTAAAATAAGGAGATATCTGAGGAGCACAGCTATTTCAAAAGGAAACGGCAAGCTGGATTAGAGTCCATCAAAAGAATAAGTTTTACAACTCATGAGACAAGGATTCAAAGTAAGCATTATAAATATACTAAAATGGATAAGGAAAGATATTAACAATATGAAACAATAATAAAAAATGTAAGTAAAGAACCAAAGAGAAATATTATGTGTAAAAAAATTTAGTTGTTGAAATAAAGAGCACAAGAGGAGAGGTAAAAAGTAGAATTGTTACAGCTGAGGAATTAATTAATATAATGGAAAATTTGACTGAGGCACTCTCCCAGAAGGAAACATGAAAAGATAATGACATGGAAAATAGAAAAGCTAAGTAATATGGAGGCGATAAGTAGAAGGGCTAACATTTGGATATTAGGAGTCCCAGAAAGAAAGAGAAATAAAAACAGAGAGGGGTTAATATTTCCTAAACTTAAAGATGAACTTTTTCAGTGTGAAAACAACTATAGAGTGACAAACATGAGAAATAAAGAAAAAGCCACATTTAGGCATATTATATAAAATTTAAGAATATTAAGGACAAAATTTTTTTTTATTGTGGCCATAACAGTTTATAACATTGTGAAATTTCAGTTGTACATTAATATTTGTCAGACATTATATAAGTGTGCCCCTTCACCCCTTGTGCCCACCCTCCACCTTCCTTCCCCCAGTAACCACTAAATTGTTCTCTTTGTCCATAAGTTTGTTTATATTCCACATATGAGCGAAATCATATGGTGTTTGTCTTTCTCTGTCTGGCTTATTTCGCTTAACGTAATGCCCTCAAGGTACATCCATGTGGTTGCAAATGGGATGATTTTGTCCCTTTTTATGGCCAAGTAGTATTTCATTGTATATATATACCACATCATCTTTATCCAATCATCAGTCGATAGGCACTTGGGTTGCTTCCACATCTTGACTATTGTGAATAATGCTGCAATAAACATAGGGGTGCATAAATTTCTCTGTATTGTTGATTTCAAGTTCTTTGATAAATACCCAGCAGTGGGATAGCTGGGTCATATGGTATTTCTATTTTTAATTTTTTGAAAATTCTCCATACTGTTTTCCACAGTGGCTGCACCAGTTTGCATTCCCACCAGCAGTGAATGAAGATTCCTATTTCATTGCAACTTTTCCAAAATTTGGCTTTTGTCTTCATGATTATAGCCATTCTAATGGACATAAGATGATACGTAAGTATAGTTTTGACTTGTCTTTCCCTGATTAGTGATGTGAACATCTTTTCATGTGCCTGTTGGCCATCTGTATATCTTCTTTGGAAAAATTTCTGTTCATATCCTCTGCCCACTTTTTGATTGGGTTGCTTGTTTTTTTATAGTTGATTTGTGTGAGTTCTTTACATATTATGGAGATTAATCCCTTATTGGATATATGATTTGCAAATATTTTCTCCCATTTGGTGGGTTGTTTTTTCATTTTGATCTTGGTTCCCTTTGCCTTCTAGAAGCTCTTTAGTCTGATGAAGTCCCACTTGTTTATTTTGTCTTTTGTTTCCCTTGTCTGAGTAGACATAGTATTCAAAAAGATCCTTTTAAGTCTGATGTCAAAGAATGTACTGCTTATATTTTCTTCCAGAAGTTTTATGGTTTCAGGTCTTACCCAAAAACTTTTTGTAAATTTCAGAAAAAGCAAATCATGTCCCCCTCTGCACTGACAGCTATTAATTTGTCTTGGTTCTGATAATCTGTGTATGTATCATTTATAAGAAATTGTTACATTTCTAAGCTATCAATTTGCCTGTTAATTTAAACAAAACAGCACTTGTTTGCCAAGGCTGATTATAAAGATAATTCAATCTGATTTGAGGACATGAATAATTAAGTAGCAACTTATTCAACAAAACCAGGGAAAATACATTTTTCTGCAAATAGATGCATTATTTCCTTTGATTCTTTTAAAGACTTTTAGTCTTTTAAAGTCCTAAGCATGCCACATTCTAAATGAACACAACATCGTACTACATGACAACTAAGAAGAAGTAGATACAGATTAATATTCTAACAGGATAAAATTATAATAAAAGTAATATTATACATTTAATAGTGTTTGTCGTCATTATCATATTACAAAGTAACCTGGCTTAGATAGCAAGCATTTCCTGTAAATAATTGTAAGTAACATTATTATAGCCAATCAATATTTTTGTTCTTGTCTCATTTCTTTAAGTCCTCCAGTTAAAAATCAGTAAGTTTTAAGTAAGAATTATCATCATTATCATCATCATCTCCATCATCTTTACCATCACCAATCTCATGGGTGTTAGTATTCCTGGCCCTCCCCCAACCCCACACATATAAAATGGCAAAGTCTTGTTTCTGATAGTCTAAGTATTGGGATTCCCTTGCCTCAGATCTCTTTATACCATGTCTTAAAACATAAGTGCCCAGTTTTTTGCCAAATAATTTGCAAAATTTTCCTTCCTTCCTTCTTTCCTTCCTTCAACATTTATTGTGCACTTACTATGCATCAGCCCTGAATGATGTTAATGATAAAAGAGAAAAAAAAGCTATGGGGCTGACCTATGCCTTCCACAAGACCTCAAAGATTGGTGAGACATTGCTCCATGCTCGGCAATCCTGTGCTGAGTATCCTGGGGGCTAGGAGATTCGAGGGAGCAAAGAATCTGGACCATGAAGATATTGATTGTATGTCACAGGTATGTTCCCAAGAGGTACGAACAAAGAAAGTTGCTAGTCCAGGATTTGTAGCTGTGGAAAAGCAAGAACAAAAATTGTGACTACAGAGATATGATAAAGGTATGCTAGGTTTTAGAGAAGAAAGGACGATCAGCAACCTCTCTCTTGCTCTCCTCTCCTCTCCTCTCTCAGCCTCCCGCTTATACATACACACACACACACACACACACACCAGGTTTGACTTGAGGACCAACCTCAAGCACACACAGTATAATTTTAAGAACCATTCTTCTGTCTGACTCTGATGATTTAGTACTGAGAAACAAAAGTTTTCATTTGCCTGGTCACTACGATAGGGTTAAAAATGTAGTGTCTCTGAGATGGCTACGTTACTGAAGAACACAGGAACCAAACAGCAGATTTATGATTTCTGGGCTGATGAGTCATTAAGGATGGGCTTAAGTTTCAAAAATAATCAATAAAGTGATAGTGCAAAATCACAATGCCTTATAAGGAAGTCACAGCCACCCGACTGTTTGCTAATGGTACTTACCATGATAACATGTTGATTAAACTCACTAAATTGTGGTGGGTGGAGGTACCACTTCCTTACAAGGCCAAAAGCAGTCAGATGTTAAGAAAGAGCTTAATACAGAGAGGCTCGCTCCATAATAAGACACTCAGGTGTCTTTTCTAAGTAATACTTAAACGTTCAAAGAACAGAAAGGGTAGCTTGGAAGAGTGAAAATTCAGACTTGGGAAAAATTTAGGGCTGTTGTCTTCTGCACTGCCCAGGAAGGAGAGGTCCAAACGGGCCAACAAAGGGACCTGGATGGTCTGCCCAAACCTATCATGGCATCTGAAGTTCTTACCCAAATCCTAAATAAGCAGGCTTCTCATATCAAATTGGTTTCTCTACCAGGAAGAAATATTTCCCTTGAGAAGTGATTAAATGGACTTTCTACTCCAAATTCTTCTTGTGTGACTTTGGGTACTGAATTTTTCCAGGGAATGGATAAGTTGATCTTTATAGTTGGAAAAATCACAAACTATAGCATAGGATGAGAGAAAAGAAAGTGTATGATACTTTTTGAATACAAGTTTATCCTTCATAATTACCTACATTTCAACAACCCTTCAAAATTTTTGTCATGTACAACAGAAGAAGGAGAGTCCGGTCTTATAATAAGTCTATCTTTTTCATAAATGAATGTAATGAGACTAAGATTAGTGAACATCGGGATCCATATCATTCTGTCTCTGTGAGTCTTCTAGTCATGAATTCTGCTGCATACTTCGGTAGGATGGTTACTTCAATATAAAAATCCTGTAGAATTAAAAGGAGTCTAAGACATGAAAATCGCTTGTGTGGTGCACATTAGCATATGTGTACTATTATTGAAATGAGCATATGAAAGTTCTGTGATTTGACTGTTCTTTTGACTAAATTATAGTTTGAAGTAAGAACTAAGAACATGCAAATTTTACATCGACAAGGGCAGCATACTTTGGGAAGTGAATGTGAGAGTTATTACATATTATTGTAAGGACTTCGAAATGGCAACTGGAAACCTAGAGTAAAAGTTGTATCTTAAAAATGTATTCTTTACCAACAGTATTTCAGAAATGCATCTAACACGTGTAGCTATTGAAGCAATACAGAAATATGGAAACATCAAGGAAATGTCACCTATATATTTAGAAGTTTGATTTAATGTGCACCAGTTTAATGTCTTACAGAAGTGTGGCTTTTGTTAGTACCGTGCTCAATTAAGGTGCACGCATGCGCTTGTAGATACAACGTTAATCAACTGGTTTAATAGGAACACACCTGTTCAAATGGGCTCAGATTGATTTGTTGTCTTATTTGGCTAGGTGGCTATGCAGCTGACAATTCTCTGACATTGGAAGTTTGCTTGTAATGAAAGAAATTACCCAAGATAAGAAGGAGAGAGGGAAATGTGAGAACTGCGGTCGCTTTTATTAAGGGTGGTTTACATGTTGCGAGTAGGGCTACTTTGTGTGTCCCAGGTGTAATCTATGTGGTAGCTTCCTCCTGTTTCAGACTCGACTCTCTCTCTCTCTGAGATTTGCAAAGGAGAAGGTACAATTCATTTTAACTGCTGGTGCTCATGGGGACTGGAAGGCAAAAAGGGAACCTTGAGGTAACAGGGAGTCAGAAACTACAGGAAACACCCTAGGACTGGGGTGACCAAGGGAGGAAGGAGGGTAGTTGGGGTTCTTGGAACCCGGAAGTTCAGAGAGCTGGACTCAGACCTCGGAGGTTGGCAGCGCTGGTGGTGGGAAGGGTGGGGGAAAAATTGAAAACTGGAACGACTCCTGCTACTGGGGTGAGGAAGTTTTACTGTGCTGACACTGGCAGGCGGCCCAAAAAGCAAACCAGGAAGCAGCAAGTCCCTACTTCCTCCTCCTGTTTTACAGTCCTTAATACCTCCTCCTGTTTTCCAGTCTCCCTCTAGTGCCCCCTACTGGCAGAGCTCACCAGGCAAAGCAGAAATATTGCACAGCAGAGTGAAGAAGGGTGGTGGGTTTGGAGTTGAGACTCAACGGCCTAACAACTGTACAGCCATTAAATTTTTAAAAAGTATAATTTGTGGTCCAGAGTTGTGGAAGTGATTTTTCATCAGATATCCTGAGTTAACAAAAAATTAAATGGAGAAAAGTTTAAAGACCACAGAAGGACAACTCTGAAAGGAAATTTGAGAAGTAAATCTAGAATTACTGGAATATAGTATATGATTTCTGAAGGACTGAGATATATTTAATCAACAAAGGAAGAGTCTCTGTTTATGATGAATGAGAAAATGGAGGTAAAGTTCAGGAATTCTTTTATCCACTCAGCAAACATTTATCAATTGGTTAATATGTGCCAGGAACATTTAAGATGCTAGGAAATACAGCAGTGAATAAAAGGGATAAAAATCTCTCCCTTCACGGAGCTTACATTTTAGAGGTGGAAACAGATGCTAAACAAGAGCAATTCAATGAATGGGTTGAATGCCAGAAATACCTTCAAGACAAACTGAACAAGAAGGGGGATATGGATTGCTGAAGAAGGCAGAGAACTACAGTTTTAAATATTGTGCTGAGGAACATACATTCATAGGTACCCTTAGAAAACATTTCCCCAGCAATGACTATAAATAGAAGCACGAGGATCTACAGAAAACAATATGCATCTGCCATATTATAACAGAAAAGATGACCTTCCCTCATGTCTCCAATATTCTAAAGATGTCTCCTCTGTACAAGAAGAGCATCATCATGGTATTATGTTAAAGAGTGGCTTCTGCGGGGCTGGCCCCGTGGCGCAGCGGTTAAGTGCGCACCTTCTGCTTTGGCAGCCCTGGGTTCACGGGTCTAGATGCCAGGTGCGGACATGGCACCATCTGGCAAGCCATGCTGTGGCAGGCGTCCCACATATAAAGTAGAGAAAGATGGGCATGGATGTTAGCTCAGGGCTAATCTTCCTCAAAAAAAAAAAAAAAGAAAGAGTGACTTCTTCAAGGTGAGGTTAGGTGCCCCTCCTGCAGACTCCCACTCCCTGTGCTTCCCCTGTTGCAGGAGTCTCTATCCCCAATATTGTTCTTGGAGGAGAAGTCGAATATAACAAGAGACAGACCATAAGGCCTCTGATAGACAGAGAGAAAGACTCTAGGCTCTGGCTGACTTGTAAGTTTCCACAAGGTCACCTGTACTTTGTTTCCTGCCCTTGTTTTCTGAGAAGTGTGTCCATAAAATAACCCCACCCTTAGTTACTTTGGTGGATCTCTGTTTTTTGCAACTAAACTTTTCTTTCAATAATTTTAGCTCTTGAGCCACTACCACATCTCAGGCACTGTATACAGGTTGTATTAATACTCAACACAATCTGGAAAAAATGGATAGTGTTATGTTTGTGTTATAGATGAGGAAACAAGCAGGGTTAGGTCGGTTAAATAATTTGAACAATATCTGGCTAGAAATCCTGGACTGTATGATTTCAAAGTCCATGCTGTCTCTATTTTATCACATGGTATCTTGTAAAGTAATTCCATAGCAAGGTAGGATGTCAAGCCTGCTCCAGCGGATCCATAAATGTGCAAATAGTTCACAGCAATAGGAACAAATAAGAACAATGTTTTTTTTCCAGGAACTCCTTTTTATTCTGGAAAAGAATGAGTATATAGAAGTGAATCATAATTTTAAAAAAATAAAGATTTTGGCTAAGTGTCTGGGAAGAAGAAGAAGTTGCCATACTGCAATAGGTTACTTAAACGATTAGAAAGGTAAGAAAAGCCACTTCACGTAATTTCTGAATAGGAAGTTAACAGACTAATTAAGACTGTTAACAGTTGGAAAGCATCACGCTTTGATTGGCTGAGGAATTTTAAAATTGATACTTAAAATTTAATTTTTGAATAGGCATTAATTTTGCATAGTTCAAAATTCAAAACACACAAAAGAATATACAGTAAAAGGTTTACTCCCACCCTTGGGCCACAGCCATCAAGTCTTCCTCCCTAGAGACAACTAATATTTTCCGCTTCTTGGGTATACTTCTAGAGATATTTTCTAAATATGCAGATGTGTTGCTTTTATACTTCTCCAATTTCTAAAACCGTTTTACTTTGAGATGATTCTATGTACACATGCAGTTATAGGAAATAATACAGACATCCCCTGTACCCTTTACCCAATTTTCCCCATTGATAACTATAGTGCAATATCACACCATGATACAGAACACTCAGCCACGAGCATCCCTCACGGTAACCCTTTGCAGCCAGATCCACTTCCTTCCCACCCCATTCCTTCCGTCTCCTTTAACCCCTGGCAACCACTAATCTGTCTCCATTTCTATAATTTCCTCATTTTAAGAATGCTCCATAAATGAAATCAGACCATTTATAGCCTTTTGAGATTGTTTTCTCTCAGCCTACTTCTCCAGAGCTTCATCCAGGTTGCTGCATGTATCGATAGTTTGTTGCTTTTTACTGCTGAGTGGTATTCCACCGTCTGGATGCACCACAGTTTAACCATTCACCCACTGCAGGACATCTGGGCTGTTTCTCGTTTTTGACTATGACGAATAAAGCTGAGAATTATTATTATGAAATCTGTGAGCATTTGCGTACAGGTTGTTGGATGAATGTAAGTTTTCCTTTCTCTGGATAAAATGCTCAGGAATGTAGTTGCTGGGTCGTATGTAGCTGCATGTTTAATTTTTTCCAGAGTGTTTTTCCTAACTGCTTTCTAGAATGGCTGGGCCACTTTACATTCTTACTAGCAATGCATGAGTGATTCAGTTTCTCCACACCCTCACCATCATCTGGTGTTGTCATTATGTCTTATTTTAGCCATTATGATAGTTGTGTAGTATCTCCTTGCGGTTTTACTTTGCATTTCCTTAATGGCTGATGATCTTGGATATCTTTTCATGTGCTTATTAGCCATCTATATATCCTCTTCAGTGAAATATCTTTTCATATCTTTTGCCTATTTTTAATTGGATTATTTGCTCTTTTTACTGTTGAGTTTTAAGACATTTGGTATATAGTCTAGATACTACTTTTTTCGTTAGATACACAGTCTGAAAATATTTTCTCCCAGTCTTCAGCCTGTCTCTTGATCCTCTTAGGATTTTTAGCTGAGCAAATGTTTTTACTTTTAATTAAGTCCAATTTTTCCTTTTATGAATCATGCTGTTTATGTTGTGTCTAAGTTTGTCTTTTTCTACAAGTTTTATAGTTTTATGGTTTGCATTTAAGTCCATAATTTACTTTGAGTTAATTTTGTATAAAGTGTGAGACTTAGGTTGAAGTTCATTTTTTTTTTTTTTTTTTTTGGCCTGTAGATGTCCGATTGCTCCAGCAGTATTTCTTGGAAAGGCTATCTTTCCTCCATTGAATTGCTTTTGCTTCTATGTCGAGAATCCGTTTGGTAAATCTTTGTGAATCTGTTTCTGGGTTCTCTATTTTGTTCCACTGGTCTCATTTGCAACAGTTATATAGTAAGTCTTACAATGGGGTAGACTGAGCCTTCCCACTTCATTCTTTGTTAAGATTGTTTTAGCGGTTCTGGGGATTGTGTCTTTCCATATAAATTATACAATAAGCTCATCTGTGTCTACAAAAGAACCTTGTGGGGATTTTGATAGGGATTAAATTAAATCTCTTGGGGTTTCATTTGGGGGGCACTGACATCTTTACTAGGTTGAGTCTTCCAATCCACACACACAGTATGTTTCTCCATTTCTTTCCATCTTTGATTTCTTTCATCAACACTTTGTAGTTTTAAGCATACAAGTCCTTTACTTCTTTGCTCACATTTATACCTAAATAGTTCTCTTTTTTGAGTGTTTGTAAGTCATACTGTATTTTTAATTTTGGTTTCCACATAGTCATTACTGTTACATAGAAATACATTAGATTTTTGTATGTTAATCTTGTATCTTGTGACCTTGATGAACTCACTAAATCATTCTAGGAGTGTTTTGTTGTTTTTGTTCTTGTTTTTTTGGTAGATTTCTTGGGATTTTCTGGATAAACAATCAAGTCATCTGCAAATAGAGTCAGTTTTACTTCTTCCATTCCAATCTGTGTGCCTTTTCTTGCTTTATTGTACCGGCTAGAAATTCCAACACCATTTAAATGAGTGGTAAGAGTAAACCCGATGTTAGGGGAAAGCATTTAGTCTTTCACCATTAAGTATAATATCAGCTGTAGCTAGTTCATAGATGCTCTTTATCAAAGTGAGGAACTTCCTCTTTATTCCCATTTTTGTGTGTGTGTGTGTGTGTGTGTTTTTTATCATGAGTGGGTGTTGAATTTTGTCAAATGCCTTTTCTCTATTAATTGATGAGATCACACAAATTTTCCTTTATAGTCTGTTACTATGGTGAATAACATTGATTGGTTTTTGAATATCAAATCAGTCTAGCACCCCTGGAATAAACTCACTACTTTGTCACGGTATATACTTTTAAAAATATATTGCTGAATTCTGTTTGCTAATATTTTGTTGAGGAGTTTTGCATCTATATTCTTGAGGGATATTTGTCTGTAGAGTTCCCCCATTTTTTTTTGTGTGAGGGAGACCAGCCCTGAGCTAACATCTGTTGCCAATCTTCCTCTTTTTGCTTGAAGGAAGATTGGCCCTGAGCTGATATCTGTGCCAATCGTCCTCTATTTTGTATGTGGGTCACCACCACAGAATGGCTTGATGAGTGATGAGGTCCACACCCAGGATCTGAACTCGTGAACCTGGGCTGCTGAAACACAACACACCAAACTTAACCACTGTACCACCTAGCCAGCCCTAGATTTCTTTTTTAATAATGTCTTTTTCTCACTTCGGTATCAGAATAATATTAGCCTCATAAAATAAATTAAGAAGTGTTCACTCCTATTCTATTTTCTGGAAGAGGTTGTGCAGAGCTGGTGTTAATTTTCCTTTAAATGTATGGTAGAGTTCTCTAGGCCCAGAAATTGCTTTTTTTGAAGTTTTATTTATTTATTTATTTATTTAGATTAGCCCTGAGCTAATATCTGCTGCCAATCCTCCTCTCTTTTGCTGAGGAAGACTGGCCCTGAGCCAACATCTGTGCCCATCCTCCTCCACTTTACATGTGGGATGCCCACCACAGCGTGGCTTGACAAGCAGTGCCATGTCCGCACCCGGGATCCAAACTGATGTTTTAAAATTATAAATTACATTCCCTTTACAGTTATAGGGTTGTTCATATTACTATTTCATATTGGTGTGTTGTGGGTATTTTTCAAGGAATTGGTCTATTTCATCTAAGTTGTCAAATTTATGAGTATAGAGTTGTTCATAGTATTTCCTTATTATCTTTTTAACATCTGCAGGGTCTGTGATAACATCCTCTGTTTCATTCCTGATATTGGTCATTTGAGACTTCTTTCTTTTTTTCTTAGTCAGTTTTGCTAGAGGTTTGTCAGCTTTCTTGATTCTTTCAAAGAACCGGCTTTCTGTTTCATTCATTTTCTATGTCTTTTTTTGTTTCAGTTTCATTTATTTCTGCTCTTATCTTTATTTCTTCCCTTCTGCTTGCTTTGGGTTTATTCTGCTGTTCTTCTTTTAGGTTCTTGAGATAGGAGCCTAGATTATTGATCTGAGATTTTCCTCTTTTCTATGGTACACATTTAGTGCTACAAATTTCCCTCTCAGCACTGCTTTACCTGTGTCCCACACATTTTGTCATGTCATATTTTCATTTTCACTCAGTTAAATACATGTATTTTTTGATTTCTTTTGAGATTTCCTCTTTGACTTGTGGATTATTTAGAAGTTTGTTGTTTTGTTCCAAGTGTTTGGCCATTTTCCTGTTATCTTTCTGGTTTTGATTTCTAGTTTGATTTCATTGTAGCTGGAGAAGACACTATGTATGATTTCAATTCTTTTAAATTTGTCAAGATCTGTTTTATGAACCAGGATGTGGTCTCTCTTGGTATATCCATGGGCTTTGAAAAGATTGGGCCTTCTTCTGTTCTTGGATGGAGTGTCCCATAGATGTCAATTACATCTTGTTGATTGATGGTGTTGTTGATCTTTGCTGATTTATTGTCTAGTTCTTCCATGAATTGTTAACAGAGGGGTGTTGAAGTCTTCAACTATAATTGTATCTTTGCCTATTTCTCTGTTTAGTTCTATCAGCCTGTCTTTTACATTTTTCCAGCTTTGCTGTTTGGTGTACATACATTGGTCTTCTGGGTACACTGACCATTTTAGCCTTATATAATGTCCCTTCCCATCTCTGGTAATCTTCCTTGCTCTGAAGTCCACTTTGTCTAATATTAGTGTAACTACTCTTGCTTTGTTTTCAACAATGTTTCCATGATATATCTTTTTTCCATCTTTTTACTTTTAACCTGCCTATATTATATTTGATATAGGACCCCAAATGTAAATAAGTGATAATGTGAGGCTTAGCAGGATGGTCCCACAGCTTAGAAATATTCTCTGGCTCCAAGTGTGGTCCTGGAACAGGAAAGAGCTGAATGGAGGGACCAAGTGTTAGGGTAGGTGTTTAGGGTAGTGACCATCCCATCTATGGACATGTTGTGTACTGCAGCCTGTAGCTGTAGGTGGCAGCTCTGGGAAGGGACAATAGAAACCTCTGTGGACAGGTGAGTATAAACCAAAGGACCTCCTCCTACTCCCTGCCATTACCACCTACCTGTGACCTGGCATGGCGTATGCTCTTGGAACTTTGATCCTACCCAAGGGAGAGGGGAAAAACCTTAAGAAAGACTGAAGACTTGAAAGTGAAATAAAACGATGTGTTGATCTGGGGCCTGTTTTCCCCGGGATTCACATTCTGTGCCCTTCCCCTATTTGCCCCTGTGTTACAGGGGGGCTGACCCCTGTAGCCTGTTTCCCTGGCTCTCATGGCAGCTGGTGTCTAGGTTTGGCTAAATGGAAGGCACTGGCAGGATATTGGAGGGCAGGGGGAGAGGAGAATCTCTGGTACATTTCCCCTGCCATAGATGGCTTCTTTGGCAGTGGCTGTCTCTCCTCTGGCAGCAGCTCCTACCTGGGGGCCAGGCTCCCGGCGCCTGGGCTCCAGTAACCCTGCTGCCTTCTTTATTTCTCCAGCTAGAGGCTGCGCTTGCTAATTTCTGGATTACCTCACCAACCCTTGTTTAGCTTCTGAGTTCTTCTATTACCTGTGTTACCAATTCCTCGCGTTCAATTATCTCTGTCAGTAAATATTTGAAGGTTTCCTGTTTAGACTCTGCCTGAAACAAGTGGGTTTAGAGAAAAGAAGGCAATGTGGTATTTCTTGCACACCTGGCTTTGTAGTTTCTGTTTTATGTCCACTGTGTTGGCAAATTTATCTATTGTGTTCTCTCAAGATGGCTGTTTGCTAGGTGACACTATTTACGTCAATGTATAATCTTTCCAGACAACTGCCATTTTAAAGTGATTTTTTTTTTGAAAGGATACCTTGAGGCAAAGATGTAACTTACAAGGGGCGTTTGAGATGGGGTGTCTGACTCTCTAGGTTCAGAAGGCCTTTCCGACCACAAGGTCTAGTCTCCCTTTGTGCCTAATTCTTTATAAGCATGCTGTTTTTCTTTTTATTTTTCTTTCTTTCTTTTTTTTTTTTAGGAAGATTTGCCCTGAGCTAACATCTGCTGCCAGTCCTCCTCTTTTTGCTGAGGAAGACTGGTCCTGAGCTAACATCCATGCCCATCTTCCTCTACTTTATATGTGGGATGCCTGCCACAGTATGGCTTGCCAAGCGGTGCCTGGGTCTGCACCCGGGATCCCAGCCAGCCAACCCTGGGCCGCTGAAGCAGAATGTGCGAACTTAGCCAGTGTGCCACCAGGCTGGCCCCAGCACGCTGTTTTTCTTTATAGCTTGAATAGATCTTTATAGAACACAAAAAAGCTCTGGGAAGGGCTTCTGCATTACTTCCATGCCTCCATACTCCCCTCAGCCACAGCCCTTGTGAGCCACAACTAATCTGAATTAAGACAATACCCAGTCAGAGTCTTTAAGTGGCAGAGACATATCACTGAGGGGCCACACATAAAGCTATTATCAGCCATTAACTGCCTGGTGAATTGGTTTATTAGGTGTTCTTTGTGACACTCTAGAACTGCCTGAAGTTTTGATTGGGTGAGCAGTTAGGGCTAGGATGGGAGCAGGAGCACCACCCATGGAGGAAGGCAATTTGGAGACAAGTCCCTCTCAGGAGGGCTAGGCTCGGGCCTAATAAACTCAAAGCCAAATCAGAACTTTATTGCTTTTGGCCAAAGAACATTGTCAAACTTTCAGAGCAAAGGGCAAGTACAAGGCATTCTTCGGAAAAGGTTATAAGATTTCAGACAGGACACAATGAAAGCAAGTTTCTGAATATAAAATATACAGTGTTTTGGAGGTGGTTTTATGAAATGATCATCAGAACAATACACTACTGTGTCAAGCAGATTATAGTCTGAAATAACTTTCAGTGTGTTCTCTTAAAGTACTGATGCAAAAAAAAAAGTCCATCCATTTATTTATCCAACACATACTATGTTGTGCCAGGTTCTGTATTTGAGAAGTTACATACATATCTATGTTGGAAATAAAGTAATTTATATTTTTAAAATTGTTCTTTAGAGAATGTTAGTCAAAATTTCCGTCTCCCTCGCCCTTCCCATTTTATTTTAGGGCGCATAGAGATAGCATAAAACGTTTTCTAGCTGAGCAGCCTCTGGGCATCACTCTGTTGAAATAGAGGTATTCAGATTTATTTGCCTTTATATTATCAGGTGCATATATAGCTTTTGGAACAAGTTTGAATCAAGATTTGTTTAAATTTGTATTAATTTACACCAAATATATGACTTTTATATTCAGATAAAGCATTTTGATTAAATAAAAAAAAGAACAATAAGAACAAGCTCTCTTGGCTTGAGAGTGGTACCTAAATTAGCAACATTATGAACAACTCGGGGGTTCCATGGCCTGGGTTCAAACCCAGCTCAGCCACTAACCAGATGTTTGACCTCGAGGAAGTTACTTAAACTTTCTGCATCTTTAAAATGCGGATGGTAATTAGTCACTCCCTTACAGAACTGTTGAGAGGTGTAAATGTGGAAATGCATGTAAAAAGGCCTGGCACACAGTGAGAGCTAAATAAATGTCAGTAAATATTCTTATCGCTGAATTTATTAACCAGTTTGGCAGAGGACATGTACATGAATTGAAAATAGAAAATCTTGATCAAAGAAAAGAATTTCTTACGAGAATAGAAAAGATCAAGTTTGAAGACTCAAAAATACCTAAGCCAATCAGAATATGAATCTGACTTTTGCCCTCCCCCCCACATTCACTAGATATTTAGCAGTTTTCTAAAACCCTGTAATTTGTCATGTCATGGGCTTCTGGTCTTCTCTCCTTCTGCTCCTTGCTGAGTCCTTTAAGCAAAGACTCACAAATGACAAACGTCACCACACCACTTAGTTAACTGATGAGACCTGAGTGTTGCCAAGCTTTCGAGTTGGAGCTGCTCAGTCGGAGTGCGGGGTTTGGATGGGGAAGGGGTGTTAGGACTCCTCCTCCCCTCCTCCTTGGTCAGCATCCCCTCACCCCCGCCCTCGCCAACTTCTTCGGGCCTCTTAACGCCTTTCCCTCGCAGGTCCGCCCTTCTCCGGGTGTCGGAGCCGGGCGCAGGAGGCGGGCCCAGCGCTGACGGGCGGGCTGCGCCTCCGCAGCCGGGGGGCGGAGGCGGGCGGGCGGAGGAGGAGGAGGAGGCGGGGCCTGCGCCGGGCGGTAGCTGGCGCCGAGCGCGGTGGGAGAGGAGAGGGTACCCGCTGGTGGCCTCTGCCCAGACCTCGGCGCCGCAGCCCTGCGCCTCTCCCGCCCTTGTCTCCGGCTCCGCAGCCCCAGAACGGCGGAGGCGGCGGAGCTGTGGGCCACCGGTAGGTTGCACGGGGACTGCGGTTCCGTCTGCAACCTTTTGTGCTGCAGGCAAGGTGCTGGGGATGGGGGGGTGGGTTGGGAGGGTGCCCCAGTCACCGATCCTCGGTGCCAGCCCCCGTCGCGGCGCCGCCCCTTCCTCCCTGCCTCGTGTCGGGACCGGGCGCGCGGTGTCCGCGCGGTGCTGGGGAACCCCGGCCGGGTGGGCCTCCGGGATGGGCGGCGAGGCGGCCCCAGCAGCCCCCAACCTCGGCGGGCTGGTGCTCGGGCACCCGAGTAGGGGGGCCGGGGGCCGGTGAACTGGGTGGGGCCCTTGCGGGGTGCTGGGATCCCGCGGTTCCTTGGCACAGGGGTGGGGCCGGAGACGCCGTGAGTGTGCAGCGCGTGTGAGTGAGTGTGCGGAGGCGTGCGCCCCCGTGTGCGCGCGGCGTGCGCTCGCCGGGAGGTGCGGGCGCCTGGCGGCCCGGAGCGCCTCTCCCGCGCTGCAGCGGCGCGGAAGTCGGGGCGCGTTGGCGCGCACGCTCGCTCCGCCGCCGTGCCCGCTCCGCGGGGCGGCGGGCCGGGGCCCCGTCGGGAAGCAGCTGCTTCCCGGGTCTGCTGTGCCCCTCGCCGCGCGCGCCGGCTGCGGCTGCCCGGGCCAGATAGCGCCTCGGGGCAGCCCTGGCGGCCTTATCTCGCCGGCCCTCCTCACCCGCGCGGCGATCCGGGGGCGAGGCCGCCGCGAGCCCGCAGCCCGCTGCTCGTGTACCGATGCGGCGGGGGCAGCTGGCCGGCCGTGGCCGGGGGCGCGCGTGGGCACTGGGGCCAGGCGCTGGCCAGGAGCGAAAGCGGCAGATGCCCTTGGGCATCGCCGCCCTCGCCCCACCTGTCGCGGGTGGACTTCGGGGCGGGTGGGAAGCGGAGAAAAGGGGTTTCCAGGCGGGCGGCCGTCAGACCTTGAGCAGGCGGCCCCATTGTGAAGCTGCCAAACTCTCTCTAGTGGTGGAATCTGCAAATCTCTGCCAGAAAGGAGATGGGAACTCGAAGGGAATGATGGCCCCGTCCTTTTCCCCTTGCAAGTGTTCCACATCCTTAGGGTCTCTCTGCCTCTCCACCCAGGCGACTTTGCACCCGGGGAGGTTAGTGATTTCTGTCGAGCCAAGATGCTGAGTGTGTATGTGAATGGCTGTGGTGCACAGGTAAAACTGGGCCTGGGAACTTTAAATTCATTTGAGAGAGAGGAAGAATGGAGGCAGTAGCGTTTTATAAGGTGCTTGCTACTTCTACTCGAAAGAACAATTCTTGCACAACGTTTCTGACGTTACTGGACTTTTCATTTTACATTGTTTTTCTCACATGAGCCGCCCTACAATTTAGAGTTGTTAGTTGCGTTGTTTATTTAACCCTGTCGAGCAGGTTAGACGCTAGAGAGAGAGAAATGACCTCTTCCCAAAGTTTATTTTCCTGGTCATTTCAAAATACAGTATTGGGCATTATTGTGGAAGCTTCTGGTACTTTATTAATTCAAGACCACGATTTATGCTTACACAATGATCTTTAATGAATGTTTCACAGATTTCTCAGCGTTTTCCTTACGTAACTGTGTATGCATTATAAACTTAATAAAATGGCTAGGATGAAATATAAGGATTAGTGATATAAGATGGGTGGGATATTTATGGACCTTACATAATGGTCAGTGAATTTGTTTACTTATAATTTTGTATACTTTAAGAGCTATTGTACACATTAACCCTTAAAAGTATTTAGTGTGGTGGGAGTAATAAAGCTTCATATACAGAATTTAAATTTTCTTCACTGATTCACGGAGGATTCTGGGGGGACATTGGCTCTTTTCTTCCAGAGAGAACTCTGATTTCATCACTAGCCTTTCAAAGGAAGTTCCTGGTTTTAAGCTGGAAGGTTAGCCATTTCCACTGTGTGCACCTCTCCCGTTTCGTTATGCTTCCTGAGGGACAAGTTTCTTGTAAAGACTGAATGTAGATTTTTAGTTCTAGTTACTGTCAGTCATATTTGTAGTGAAACGGAATTTTTTTCTAAAAGTAGAAGGATGACTTCACGTAATGATAAGAAGACAGTGGTTTTTCTAGCCCTAATTTCTCCTTGCAGAAATAGAAACTAAATGCTGCACTTTGAGGGGGTTGCTATTAAAAGAACTGATATTAGAAAGAGAAACACATTTCTGTCTAACTGACCCTGTTAGGGGTTGTTTTACTGCTTGGCCAGGTGAATGATTTGTTTGTAAGGTCAAGGATGGTTTCAGAAAAGTCACACCTTACTTAACACCTCTTCTAAAAATTACTGATGATTTAGTTTTTACTGGTCGAAAATGGAAAAGTAAGATTATTTAAGGTAACCTCTAAGATGGCATGTAGGTGCAGCTGAGGATTCTGTTTCCCTTGTGTGTATTGTACTTTGGCACTTAAACCCCTTCATTTCTGCTCGGTGTTGTGTTCCTGAGAGATGTTTTGATCGTTCCCTTTTTTGCTTGTTTTCAGAGTAATCTTTAAGACTAGTGGTTGCCAAATATTTTCATTCGTCTGAATGGAACTGTTAACTATTTTTTTCCCCAATGCTTTTCATTATTGGTCTCTCCTCAGATAGCCACTCTGAGAAATACTACATTTCCATTTTTTTCCTTCGTGTTTTGGGAGCTAGTATTAGAACCTGTAACTACTACTCTACCAATTTTCTTTGCCTAAATTTATCTTGTTTTCCATAATAATAATCTTTAATGGTTAGTGGGATTTATTTACCAAAATTTGCCAGGGCTATGTGCTGGCCTTTGTATTTATAACCCTGTGATTTGGAAGTGATTGTTAAATTTTTTCATATTGCTATTTTGTTAATGGATCTGTGCTGAAGCCTGAGACTTGTGGCTTTTTTTGTGTAGGGATTTTGTGTGGGTCTGAACATTTCCATATGGAGCTTTCTACATTTTGGGCAAAACCACTCCCTTCTCTGGGTTCCCAGTGCCATTCAGGTTTATATTTCCACGTCTGTCTGTCTTCTCCTCCTGCCTGGTCTCAGGCTTCACTTTTTGTACTTGCTCTGGTGCCTGTACAATGCTGGGACATGATAAGACTCATGAAATATTGTTGAATGAGGAAATGAAAAATTGAATGGCTGAGTGGATACACCCAAAGAAACAGTCCTCAGATCTGTATGGGAAGCCACTACGTAAGCAGAAGGGTGTGCCTTTCTTTCTCTTTAAATTTGTTGCCTTCCCATTGTTACATATGACATTTGAGTAGGATAACAACGTAATTGCCAAACTGGGACACTTTCCAGATTAAGAGGGTGCTGTAAATAATTATGTCAGGGCATGGCTATGAACTGAGACATATGGTCACCTTACTTTTGAAGGACATTCTTCTTTATTTACTTGTGCTATCTGTCACCTTGCCTGAGAAATTTGACACACTTGCTAGTTAATGTTTGCAAACTTTCTATTTGTAGAATCTTCATTTGCAGTCAAATGCTGAGTGTCTTCTGCTTAGTCACCCATGGTTTCCTTATGCAGAGGCCTGTGGGCAGCTCTTGGCCATGCTTTATTTTTCCTATTTTCATTGCTTACAGGGTAATGTCACAGGACTTTCTGGTTGTTTCAGCTGCTTGTAGCTGGAAGCATTATATACTCTAGGCTTTGCTCTGTTTAATTCCGTCTGTTTTTCTATGCAACATTTAGCCCATCTTGTAAGAATTTCGCTGGAATTCTTTTCCTTCTTGCTGACTGACCTTTTTTGAGAGGAGATCCATTGATATCTTGCCAAGCCTTCATGTTCAAAATATTGGCCAGAATCAATTGCAAGTGTTAGAGATTTATTGATTTCTAAAGTATTTTAAAAATGTTATTTGGAAGGCATATATTTTGGGGACTTTCATATAACCATCTTTCGTGGGAGATGCAGGCAAAGCCTTTAGTATAATTTTTTGCTAGATTCCTTTATAGGCTGTCTCTTAAAGAAGTATATTCTTGTACTCGTTTCTGGCCTTGTTCTTTTTATTTTTTAATTTTTCCTCTTTTTCACCATCTTGTCCTCGTCATCCTCTTCTGAGCACCTGTGCACAGATAGTGTGCAATTACACACAAAGCAGGAGGCAGAGGCAGAAATGAGTAAATAGTGAGAAATGGAAGGCCCTCTGCACCTTGGTTTCGCCCTGTGTCTCGCTCCCCTGGACTCTGTGTTTGTATTCTATTTTTAGCTTGGCACTGGCATAATAGGGATAATCAGTTACTACACTTTGTTTACTATGAAATTACCAGCCATTTCCTAGACTTCCACAGCAGCTCCTGTGCAGGAGGTGGATAATTGCTTTAAGGCTCCTCTGCTTTCAAATCCAGAATGAAGTTTTAGATTGATTTTTCTTTTGGGATTGAAGGAAGTGTTGGAAAACATATCTTTCCAATGCATTTAAAGCTTGAAAAGACTCTATCACCAAATTCATGATGCAAATTATAGGAAAGTTTGAATGAGACGTTAGATTGTTTTTGAAAACTATTCTTTTTTTAGAATTAGAACAGATTCATATTTTTCCAGTGTTCCTGCTTCTGGGTTTTCAATCTAAATTTCTAAAACTCTAAATGAAATCTCTCTCACTTTGGGATAGATGTAGCCCTGAAAAATTGAGTGGAAATATTTATCTGTATTTGCCATCCAGTCATATAACCAGCAAGTATTGGTTGGTATATTTTTTTCCTGCCTTAGAATTTGTGATTAAAAAAAAATCCTGTAAGCTTTTAGGAGAAAGAGTTAATGATCTAGAATGATTTTGTATAAGACTCTCTACTATAGGCCTTGGAATCCTAACATTTTTCAAACTGGAAATAATCCTAGAGCTAGTGGTTAAAATTACCTTCCTTCAGCCATTTCACAATTGGGGCAATAAAGCTTTTAAATAAAGTGCCTCCCCACACATTTAAAATAGGATTCCATTTACAGTAGTTAATTAATATACATTTTTTAGGAACATGATTATTGTGTAAAAAGCTACACACCCCGGCTTATCACTGAACACAGGCTGCGCGCGTGTCTAAAGCAATATCAGTGGGCCTTGGACTCAGATGGATTGGGGTTCAGATTCCTGCTGTGACTCTCAGATGGTATTACTTGATCGAATACTTTAAAACGAGGATAGTATTTTCCTCATGGAGTAGATGTTAAGATTAAATGATATAACTTTCATACAGCTTTTGGCGTATAGAACATGCTAAAAAATATTATTTTTTTTTCCCCTCTTCCCCCATTAAAAAGCCACTTACTTAAATAAGAAATCCGTTTGAACTTTACAACATTGGTATTGGGGAAATTCTTTGGGATTAATTATATTAAATAAAAATGTTTATTGTTAGATCATTTTTGTTCCGTTACAGTTCACTTTATGTTAAAACCAGAGGCTTCATTGGTGGAGTGGAAGCAAGTCTTCATTATCTAGGTTTCTTGGTTACCCAATATGAAAATAATTGGTGGCAAAAGAAATGAAAGGGAGCATGTCTGTTATCTAAATCTAAAGAAGTTCCAAAGGCTGATAAACATGTTTATGTTGGGAGTGACAGTTCTTGGTGGGTTAACTCCTTCAAGTTTCTCAGGCTGAGGAAGCAAATATCTTTAATTTACTAATTATCCCTTTCTTTTGGATGAAACTCTCTGCACTGGTAAGGAAAGTAAAAAGTGACAAACTCCTTACCTTTCCCTTGCTGTTTGTATTCTGTTAGAGGACTTGTTGGCCTGTTGCTACTTCCTCAGGCTCTGTTAACCCGTGTAGGTAAAATGAATCACTCAGCTCCTTTGAGGCCCCCCCACTCAAGTTGAACACAACATCAGGAAACCCAACAACCAAAGAAAGCTTTACAGGTGGAAAGGACTTTGGGGAGTTTTCTTGGTCTCAAGAAATTAACGTAGTTAACTGGGGAGGTAGAAGATAAAGAGAGATTCTCTTACACGTTACCTCCCCAGATAAGAGAGGAAGGCACAGACAACGTGCTGGAAACCTTAAGCGATCTGATAATGCTAAAGAAGTGTTTTTCAAGTTGTTCTCTTAAAAAAAATGTTTTCCAAGAGCCTTCTGATCATTTGCCTCAGAGCGGTCTTAGGAGGGATTTTTATTGTTGCTGTTTTAGGGCTAAAATCAGTAGACATCAAAAATTAATTACACAATAACAACATCACACTCTTCTAAAGGGCTTTGCAGGATGCAAGACACGTTCCTCTACCTTATCTCATTTTATCCACATAACAACTGTATGAGGGAGGAACGATGGTATTGTGCTCATTTTAAAGATTGCTATTTATGCAAGGTCAAGAGGCAGAGTTCTTAGCTGGGGGCTAGGACCTGTTCTTTTAACCCCAGCCTCAGCGATCTATTTTCCCTAGGATACATGAGTAGGAGTTGGGTGGTGGAACCAATATTTAAACCCCTAATTTTTCTTGTCTCTTTATTTAGCCCAGTGAAGCTACTCTTAGTCTCCAGGTAGAGTTTGAGCAACAGAACACAGAGGGACAAGCATGATAAAGGTTTCATTTAGCTGAACAAACTCAAAATTACTTTAATTAAGTTAATTAATATTGAATTCTATACCTCCTGTACCTGATGTTAGTACATCCTGCTAGTTTCATCCTGTTATGCAGCTAGAATTGATAGAATTGCTTTATAACTTGTGTTACTTGTTAAATTAAAGGTTTATTTTTATATTTCATGTTTAGTATCTGGAGTAGAGCAGAAAAATTATTATGCCTCTGTTCTCTTGGGACTCATTGGAAATTGTACAGTGACGTCTTCTGGGATCTAGTCTGGTGAGTTATCTCTTTCTTTTTCTATTTGTTAACCACTTGTATGAACATAATATCATAATGTGTATTAAGGACTGCATGAGCAGATGAATGTAAAGTGTCATTATATTATTGCAAATATGTATACTACAATTACGAATTTTTTAATGGTGAGAACTGAAACTGTTGTTGCAAAATGCTAACATGATTATATTTGAAATGTTTGACTTTTTGATTCAGTAGGTTTTCTCTGTATTCCTTTAAGTTCAAGGAGATCTTTGGAATAATATTTCAAAATATAGTAGTTAAGAGGTAGTTGCTCTGATTTCAGGGATTTTTAGTAAAAACATTAAGCTCCAAAGATTGGCAAAATAATTTGCAAAAAGTTCTAGTTGTGTTTTACCATGCATAAAGAATGGCAAACTGATGACTAAAAGGAGCATCATTGTCACTTAGTCGTGTAGCAGTTCATTGTAAGTGTGACATTCCTTTTCTCACACCATGAATTTAAACTGTTAAAAATATACAGTTCCTTTAGTTGTCTTTTGTCAGTGTGTCATCTGTGTATCTGTGCTGTCACACTTGTCCATGTGGCTCCAAGTCTTTGAAGGGGAAAAAATTTTAATAATGATCTTTGTAGCTCTTTAGCATTTTAAAAGCTAGATTAGTGTGAATTCATGCTTTGGTGTGTCATTCTCCTCGGCCACTATCTTTGTAGGTCTTTACTTTGAATTATGTAGAGAGGTCATAATCCTTGGAAAAAGCAGTTTCATAATAAGTGATTTCCAAATCAGCAGTCAGCAGAAGAATGATTCAAAGGAATGATGGATAAAAACAAACGCTTTATCTTTTTAGGCAGATTTTGCTTATCAGATTTTTGAAAACGCATTTTAAAAACATTGAGAAAATAGAAACAGTTCTAAAGTTTTCAGTTTTGAGGAAAAGAGCAAGAAGTTTGAAAACCTGAAGTACAAAGTGCTTTCAGAGGATATTGAATAAGAAATAATGTGGATGAGTCATTAATTTATCCAGTTGAAGTAAAGCACACAAAAAAATGAGTAGAAGCTACAGGAATGTGTGTGTATCCATATCTCTCTGCCTGTATGTGTGTAAGTGTACATGTGTATGTCTATATGTGTGTATACATAGTTACAGATATAGTTATATATGTAAATAAAAGGACATTGTAGCAGAGCTGTAGAAAGTGAAGTGAACCAACTTGAGAGGTAGTTATCTGTCACTGAAGGTGTTCAAACATAGGTAGGACAGCCTAAAAATTAATATTCCTTCTGATTCTAAGATTGTACAATTTGAAGAATTTTGAAATTTGGAGGACCATCAAAAACTTGGAAATATATGACAGGTTTCTTTTATTTTTAAAGTCAGGTTTATTGAAGTATAATTTATATGCAGTAAAAGTCACCCTTTTAAGGTACATAGTTTGATGAGTTTTGACAAGTGTAGTATCCATTTGTGGATGGAGTGTAGTTAGCACTATGGTCAATATATAGAATATTTTCTTCACTCCCCAAATTTTCTTGTGCCTCTTTGTAGTCTGTTCCTCCCAACCCCAGCCTCTGGCAGTCATTGATTGATTTCTGTCTCAATAGTTTTGCGTTTTCCAGCATGTGTCATATGTGGAATCACACGTATGTAGCATTTTCTGTCTGATTCTTTCATTTAGTGCAATCCTAGGTTGCTCCTTTTCATTGCTGAGTGGTATTCCATCGTATAGGTGGAACACAATTTCTTTAGCCATTTTCTGTTGGTGAACGTTTGGATTGTTGCCAGTTTTTGATGATTATGAATCAAACTGTTATAAACATTCACGTCTTTGTGTGAAGTATGTTTTCAGTTTCTTAGGTAAATACCTACAAGTAGGGTAGGTGGGTTATTTAATAAGCATTTGTTTAACTTTATAAGAAATTGCCAAACTGTTTCCCAAAGACTGTACCTGACAACGGCTTCTAAGAAGCTCAAAGAACTATACCAAAGTGTGTGCAGATGGAGAAGCCTAGTTCCCATTCAGCACAGATTGATTTTTATTTTATATCCAGGTTTAACAAGTTTGGTTAGTATCTATTTTAAGCTCACAATGGATTAGAAATAGTACATTAGAAGGCCTTAGGGATAGGTTGTTAGCAATTGGAAGCAGCCAAAAATGATATCTGCTAATATGGCTATAATTACTGATTTAAAAAAAAAGCAGCAACTTACAGGAGTGAAATTCTTGTGTCTGATAACTTCTGTCTGACAAGTTCCCAAACATGTTTGCATATTGGAATCACCTGGGGATCTTCTAAAAATTTCAGAGCCCAGGCCATACCCTAGATGAGTTACATCACAAATCTGGGGTAGAGCATAGACGTTGGTATTTTTTTGAAGCTCCTGGTTGATGTCAATGTATAGACAAGTTTGGGACCCATGGGCTAGAAGCACAGCATGATGAAATCGAAGGAGCCCTGGACTTGGAGCCAGGCCACCTGGACCTGCCGGCATGGCTCTGGGCAGGCCCCTGCCTTTGTGGCCTAAGTGTCCTCTTCTCTATAATCAGAGCTTCCGGGTAGGTGAACTCCAAGATGATTCTGACTTAAAACTAGATGGTTCTAGATATCGCTAGACCAATAATAGGATAATAGTCATGCTTAGGAGAGTCCATTTCCGAAGAAATGGCTGTATTCTGAATGGTTCATTTCAGGTAGCTCTTGAAAAGGATTTTGTTCACATGATGACATTTTTGTTCTATATATTTAGACATTTATGTTATAGCTGGTTTCTCTTAAATGGCATTGCTGTGTGTTGCTAAAAACAGTTCAAGCATATGGAGCAGTTTCTTGATTACTGAGGGTGACTTTTTTAGATAAGCCCAATTAAAAAAAAATTCCCAGAATGCAGTAGTTCTCAAGAAGAATTCTTTGTATAGCAGTTGTGAAACTTAGCTATTTTCAGAGCTGGTCTAAGGAGCTAAGGCTTCTAGGCTGTATTTTTAAAATGTTGCTCCTTGTGCCAAATGTAGAGGAAATTTGGCCTCTGGGAGAGTGTTCAAAGCTGAGTAGATCCCACACAGGTCACCGTCTTTTGAATGTGCTCATCTTGGCAGGTTCCCCCACGTGTGTTGTGGTTTGGACCTGTTTGCTTTCATTTCAGCCAAAATTCACAAATGCATGCTGTATGCAGTGTTTTTAAAATGTGCGCTGTGTACATTTTCTAGTAAATGTTAAAGTGTTACCTTATCTAGTGTGGTCTAGTTTTGAATCCTCATACATTTCAAAGAAATATAGTGGCACCTATGAACATTGTCAGGTTTTGTATGTTTTATAAATATGCTTCAGTGCCGTTGTTGCTGACTGGATCGTGAGGGAATTTGAGACTGAAGATCCTTAGGTGTTACTTAAAAGATTATATTTGGGCTAGCCCGGGTGGCATAGTGGTTAAGTTCAGGGTGCTCTGCTTCAGCAGCCTGGGTTCAGTTCCCAGGCACGGACCTTCATTGTTCTGTTAGTGGCCGTGCTGTGCTGGTGGCCCACATACTAAAAAATTGAGGAAGATTGGCACAGATGTTAGCTCAGGGCAAATATTCCTCAGCAAAAAGTAAAATAAAATCAAATCTGTATATGTGTGTGTGTGTGTGTATATATATATATATATATGTATATATTCCTCATACTTGTCTGGGAAACTCAGGTTTAAAAGGATTGTTCAACTACAAGTTGACCTTTCTATTCTTGTTGCATTTTCTGTTCTAAACTCTACTATCTACAGAAATTTTGCTACTTCTGTTATTAGAACATTTTTTATGTTTTCTGTTTCTAGTCTTTATTTTGCTTTAAACTGTAATATGAAAGGCATTGATGGAAACAATAAAGGTATTGTTGGTCTCTGATTTTTAGTGCTCTGCAGTGCAGAAGTTAGCTTTGGACTTGATTTCTTGGTTCATGGTTTATTCTTTTTGATGCAGTGGGAGTGGTGCCTGTTGCACATACCTGCAATATTTATGAGCGTGCTTTGTAATCATTTATCTTGGCAGTATGCGTTTTGATACAAATTTTATTTTAGAATATGAAACAAAATGCTGAATCATGAATAAGCTTTAAAAATAACAAACCCATAAGCAGATTTTTCATGGTAAAATATGAATAATATACTGCTGAACACAGGCCACCTTGGGTTGTAGTCACGCTAGCCAAGTTTCCTGATAAATGCCTTTTAACGAGAAATGTTGCAGTGCAGAATGTTGGACATGCGTATATCAAGATATGTTAGATTTGAGACTGTTCAGTCTTTGTTGTCTTGGGTGTCACCCTCTTGTGCTAGAATTCCAGAGTTAGAAAGTGCCTAGACTTCTTCCTCAAATGGGCCAGTACCTACACCCCTGCTGCCTGTGTGAAAGGTAACCTGAGAAAGGTGACCTGTGACTGCTCTCAGGTTCTTGCTCCAGTATTTAAATCCAGTCAGGAAATTCTCAGGAATTTAATAGCATAAAAAGTTTTGTTTTTGGTCACATTGAAGAATGGAAAGTATGCTGCTTAGTCAGCATTCCACCCAGCTAAAAAGGAAATATTTGCCAATCAGTGCTCTCGTTTCTGAAACCCAGCCTCCACCTAAGCTTTCTTAGTGCCACACAGTAGATGTTCTTTAGGAGGACAATATATAAGTAAGAAGGATCCTTAAAAACAAAAATCTAAGCAATTCGCAAGAGACCTAGTTGCACCGTTCACATTCCTGCGTGAATATCAAGCTCCGGAGATGTTTTTGTACGTACGGCAATACACCGCAGACAGCAATGAAACCGCCAAAAAGAGCGGTTAGTTTTGAGAATATGCTATTGTTTGGAGCAGAAGTACTGATGATTTATAGCTAAAAAGTGCGAACAGTTTTCCAGCCTTTAGAATTGCTCATCAGCAGTTCAGCAGGTTGCAGCTATACATGTAATATTTAAAATGAGCCTTTTGGGTGGTGAACATGATGTCGTCTACACAGAAATGGAAATATAGTGATGTACACCTGAAATTTATATAATGTTATAAACCAGTGTCACTGCAATAAAAATAAAAGTAAAACGAGCCTTTTCATGTTTCAGTGCAGCAAGACTGTCACTCAGAAATGTTACATAGAGTGTTGACCTGAATTACTAGGTTAAATATTTGTGTTAGAGGATACTCGAAATGCTTGCTTCTTTGACTTTCTGGTTAAGCAGTGTTTTCTACAGGGACTGTGTTGTTTGCCTCAGCAAAGTATGGGGGGGTCTCTTAGACCAGTCTGCTTGGTTGAAGTTTCCTGAGCTCTTAAACCACATCTTTTACTTTACAGTCTAGCTTAAATCGTCATCTGTCAGGCTGATGCCTGAAGATCCTGTTGGTTAGTTTTACTGAAGCCAGGTGATATTTTTTGTGGTGTTATTGGCTGCTGGAAACTTAACCAATGATAGTTACTCATCTAACAGTAGCGTCTATTTCATGTCACGTCAGATTTTGACCTTTATACGTCATTTCACTCGCTGTCTTGACTTTTCTAATTTTCTAGGTACTTATTTTCTAGATAATATGTAATTTCTGCCTTTTTCTCTCAAACCTTTATGTCCTGCCATCCTTCATCCTCAACCCCTAGAGATTGTAAGAATTCCCGATGGTCTGCCTTGATGCAGCAGAATTGGCTTAGTGTGGGAACAAAATCTGATGGTTCTATCGACCACAGAAGCCTGTGCCCACTCTTCGTTACTGTGACTTTGTACACCATTAGCTTGCTTAGCAATTTTTATCCCTTATGGGCAAAAAAGATGACTTTCAGGCTAGTCTCTGTTTGAATTATTACGCAGTTCAGAATGGGTGGGGTATGAATTCATAGATTTTAGGACGTTTATAATATACCAAATGAGAATGCAGGAAGGTGGCTGGTGGAAATCCATGGACTGCCATATTTGGAAGACACCTAGACCAAAGTGTCACTTTAGGTGGACTGATTGCTGGAGTGTCATCACCTGGGTGACTGCCCTGGGATGCGGCACCCAGTCTGTGTGTGTGCTCCATTTCCTCCACAGCCCTGGTCATTTGGGCCTCATCCACGCTCCTCTCCTTGTCCTTCAGAATGAAGTATCAGAGAAACACTTTGTGCCTGTAGCTGCCTCTCAGGTTGGGTAGGTTGGAGGCCTTGGATCTGTCCCTTTGTGTTCCTTCTGGGCTACAGATTTAGTAAGAAAGGAGGGATTAGATTGTCATCTGGCTTAGAGTAAATATTTATTTCTTCAGCATAAAATTTGGTGAGGCTTCATGTGGCCCCTAAAGTTTATTAGATGAGAAGTCTTCAGGATTTTGTATACATATCAAAGTAGCTGATAGTTACCTGCTATTTCCAGCCTATCAACAGAGAAATAAGTTATGCAATCAAATATAAATTTATTTTTACATTATTAAGATAGAATAAAGACAATTCCTTTAAATCTAGAAGAATTGAGGGGCTAAATTAGTTTAATTAATTGGTTAAGTTAAAATTGGAAATACTGTGTACTGGGGGGCTTTGAGGACAAGAAGGAAAAAAAATATTGGCAACAGATGTTAGCTCAGGGCCAATCTTAAAAAATAAAAAATAAATAAAATTGGAAATAGTCTAAGATTTACAGTAAAAGAAAAGTAAATATATTGATTCCTTTGGCATTAGCTGTGTCTCAGGAATCATTATTAATGTTAGTTTTCAGTTGTGCTAGAGATGTGGACCACAGTGAGGACAGGATGGCATCTGGTAACTTCTTCATAGTCTGCGAGTATTTATTTTCTGATGAAGGAAAGTACAGCATGCAAATGAAGGAATAAGGTTATGACCTTTTCTTAGCTTTCTAATTGCTTGGATTTTAAATGAATGCCCAAGCTTTAGGAATTGCTTCAATTAGGCAAAAGGTTATTTGTTTTACGAAAGGATTCATAAGAATTATTAAATATAATAGCCTTTTGCAATAAATACTTAATCTTAAAATCAGTTATTATTTGACATCATTTTGACTAGTAATCTGAGATACTCAAAACTGTTGTTTACTTCTGGTTGAAGTTCAGGTAGAAATAAAGTTTCTCAGAAATGACATTGTCACTCAGTTTCCCTTAGTGTTTTGTTTCCCAAGGTTTGATTTACCTGCCGCTTCCTAGGAACCTGGCCATTGTTTGTGGTACTTCTTGTTAGTGGGGTTTTCCAAACTATGTACATAATGTGATCATTGTAGTGAATAATATTAGTATTCATTGTGAATTGTTCTGCCATTTACTAAACTATTCAAAAGTGCAATGTCTTAGGTATTGCAAAATAAAATAAATGAATGGTATATTTTATGATTAAATAGTCAAAATAACATCTGATATTTTATATATGTTTAATATTGAACATGACCTGATTTATTGGATTTAGGGTTAACTTTTAAACTATAAAATGGTTTTCTTTAAATAATATATCGGAGATATGGAAGGAGAAACATTTACAAAGTTTGGGGGAACTTCCCGTTAAGACCTCAAAAAATTTGGGGGGGTTCCAAATTGTCTTCTTTGCAGAAGTTGATCAGCTTTTGTCTTTTATGATGTGCCCCTTAAACACAGTTGAAAAGAAGTGCAGGTGTGAAGTGAGCACTTATTTTAAATTACGTGATGGAAAATGTAAAGATTTTAATTTTCGTGTTGGAAATAGTTTGGATTCTTGTGAAACTGTGGATGATTTTTTTTTTTTTGCTTAATGTTGAGATCGGTATTTGATTTGCTTAATATCGCCTCAAGGAACAGACTTGGCATCATTGAATGGACACTGCATTTAGAGAAGCATTGTTATTGTTGTTTTCTGTGAGCTTCTCCATCTGAGCCTGTTAGTAGTACTTCAGACTTTCACTTAACCTGCCTTTGAGTTCTTGAGGGCAGAGGAGGAGTAGTCATTTTGTGCCTGCTCTGGAACATTTAATCGACAGAGATAAAAATCTGTGAGTACTCTGGCTGTTTCTCAGGTCAGTGCTATTTCATGCTCCTGAGCCTTCTAAAATGAGGCGGCTTGGCCCAGTGTTCTGCACGTTATACCTTTTTAATCTGAGTCTGTTTACTTTTAGGCGTGTGCAGACTGGTGCCTAAAATGGAAGTAGATGTTAATGGAGAGTCCAGAAGTGCCCTGGCCACTCTGCCCTTGCCCGTGGCCGAGGCCGGCTCCCCGGGAAAGGCCGAGGCCGAGAAGCCCCGCTGCTCCAGCACGCCGTGCTCCCCGATGCGCCGGACTGTGTCAGGCTACCAGATCCTCCACATGGACTCTAACTATTTGGTTGGCTTCACGACTGGTGAGGAACTCCTGAAGTTAGCCCAGAAGTGCACAGGAGGTGAAGAGAGTAAGGGAGAAGCCATGCCTTCCTTGCGCTCCAAACAGCTGGATGCAGGACTTGCACGTTCCTCTCGTTTGTATAAAGCCAGGAGTAGGTACTACCAGCCATACGAGATTCCAGCTGTCAATGGCAGGAGGCGAAGGCGGATGCCCAGCTCAGGAGACAAGTGCACTAAATCTTTACCTTATGAACCTTATAAGGCCCTCCATGGGCCCCTGCCTCTTTGTCTTCTTAAAGGTAAGAGGGCTCATTCCAAATCTCTGGACTACCTCAATCTAGATAAAATGAGCATCAAGGAGCCAGCTGACACAGAAGTGCTACAGTACCAGCTGCAACACCTAACCCTCAGAGGGGACCGTGTTTTTGCTAGGAATAATACATGAATGACGAGCAGAGAGTGTAAACCAGTTTAGGTCAGCCTCCACTTGGCTAGAAAAATCCACCGTTGTACTCTGTACAGGACTCTTCACACTATAGATGGTTATATCAGCTAAGTGTTCCTGGAACATAAAAATTGTTGGCATCAGATTTTGAATACAGGAATGAAATCACAGGTACTTGGAGGGAAATCATTCTAGAGCCCGCGACTGCAAAGAAAACAATGTTGACCAATAGTTTATAGCTTTTTAGCTAGGAAAAAAAAGGCTTTGGTACAGTCATATCTTTATGATTCTGACGCTCAAATTGGAAATGTTATCTGCTTGGTTGTTGCTGATTTGGTATGATTCATTAGAAATTTATATCTTAAGTACTCAAGTACTTCTTTACTCTCTGTATTTTACTATAAAATGTATGTAATGATTTGTTTTATGAACTTTAGAACTTGAACATTGCTGAATTGGACCACTTTTTATTTTTAAATATTGAGTTTAAATATTTTATAACTGGTTTTGCACTGAAAAAATTAACATTTCAGACTGACAAGAGAATAATCTTTCTTCACTTGCCTCAATATTATTGAGCAATGAATTTTTTATTTCCGCATGGAAAGTTATTGATCTTGATGGCTGTAAAATATTTCTTTATAGCGTTATTAAAGTGTGTCTTAATAAAATTAAATTTGGGATACAAAGTATTTATTTTACAATGGGTGGGGGGAAGCTTTTCCAGAAAGTTTCCAATATGAAGTTTTCGTAAGTTGAAAAACTTTCCTTAGTGCTTATTTTCTAATTTAAAATTCATCTGGAACTTTAAAATGGAAAGGATTCTTTTAATTGTGGACTATAGGCGTAATACTGTTTGCATCTGAATGTTCTGTAAGTGAATGGAACTTTTAATAGCGGACCTCCTGGTTTCTACTATTGAATGCTTAAACTAGGTATGAAGTGATACCAGTCAGCATGGCATTGGATCATTCCACTTTCAGTTCTGTGCAGCATAAGCACTCATTGAAATTCCAGTTTCTAGGATTAGTGTAGGAGCCTAAAGTGCTTCTACAGTTTTAATGGGTTAATCCTGGATTACTTAACAATTTATGTCAATTGCACTGGTTTAATTTGTTGCTAAAGAAATAATGCCCTGGCTTTAGTAACAAATACAGCTCAACTATTCTTGAATATATTTTGAGGGAAAAAAATGTATGTAACTTACCTTTTACCTTTTGTAAAAGTTTCTATTTCTTTTCTTTTTTGACTCTTGAAGGTGCAATTTATTTCTGAATTGGCATTTCTGGAAGCATAGAACTGCTTCTTTTAAATTTTAGTTTGGGCGCTCTGAGTTTCTTAGGTGTTAGCAATCCTGCTTATAAAATAAGAAGACCTTTTAATTAATGAGTGGGTCATTCCTGATACAGGTGTGACTTTTCTTTAGCCAGAATGAATGGCAAACACTATTTAGAGCAGAATAAGTATTAGAAAACCCCAGGAACTCTTAATCAACATTTATTACACTTTCACTGCGGCAAACCACGTGAAAGAGCCTTGAGGAAGCTGACAGGTATCTTCCTGAGTTGATCAGATTTCTTGGTGGGCTGGAAATTTTCAGCTGTTGTATATTTTAAAGTAAATTGCACCTTTGTAACATATTGTATTGACGAATGATCACTAAGATTAACTATATCTCTACAGTCATTAGTTTGACAAGAAATAGAATCCTGTCAGATGCCAAAGAGTTGGGATTTTTACGTTTAATGATTAAACACCGTTATTTATTGATGATTTACCCTGTGGAACTGTGTTATTTCTAACTATGAAATAAAAGGGTGATGTAAACACACATTGTTGTGTGGTGCTTTAAACGAGGTCCACCTTCAACCTGGTTACTATTCAAGAATTCCATCGAAGCACTTATTTTTAGGCCCCATTTTTGTAAAAAAAAAAAAAACAACAACAAAACTTTCTTTTAGTGTTCAAGGTAAAGGATGTGTTCATGGCGGTGATGTGTCCTTGGTCTGTTAGGAAACACAACTGTGTGCCTGTGAGACCTGTCCCTGCCCGTGTGCCTCAGTGATTTCTTGAGCTCAATAAAAATATCTAGCTTTTTTGTTGTGTTTTGTTTTGTTTTGTTTTCACTTAAAGACAGATGAAACTCTGTGGCAAAAATGAAAGGGTTGAAAGTTTGAGATGCAGCATATTTGTTCTTAGCTGATTAAAAAAGATATAATTTTCAGTGTGGTGTCGTAGAAAGCAAGTTCTGAAACGCTCAGGCAGTAGTTTTCAGAATGTGTCTACAGAGCCCCTTCCCTTGGTCGGTCTTGCTTTCCTTGCCCTCCCCAGCCCGTGCTCCTGGAGTCGGTAGTGTCCTATCAAGAGAAGAGGTTAGGGGGGCCGGCCTGGTGGCACAGTGGGTTAAGTTTGCATGTTCCACTTGGGCAGCCTGGGGTTCGCCAGTTTGGATTCTAGGCATGGGCCTACACACTGCTTGTCAAGCCATGCTGTGGCAGGCATCCAACATTTAAGTAGAGGAAGATGGGCATGGATGTTAGCTCAGGGCTAATCTTCCTCAAAAAAGAAAAAAAGAGAAAAGGAAGACGCTTAGGCTGGACCTCTCTTAGCTGAAAAAAAATCCTATTTTCTTTAGTCTTTTAACATGGTTCTATTTTTGAACTCTTTTTTCCCCCCTCACTTTTGTTCAGTTTAATACTCCATACTAATCAGGGCACAGTTTTAGCCAGAATATACCTGGTAGTGTTATCTTCCAGTGCCTGCCCTTTATTCATTGCAGTACAACATGACTTTAATTTTTGTGTGTGTGTACAAAGATACCATGTTTTAGAGGCCCAGCTGATGCATAAAATAGCACTAGAATTTCAGTCCTTGCCTCATTCTGAGGTGAGCTGCTTTTGCTCCTCTGACTTCCTTCTGGCTGCATTTGTACGTCTGCT
Organism: Equus quagga; assembly: GCF_021613505.1. Taxonomy (NCBI): domain Eukaryota; kingdom Metazoa; phylum Chordata; class Mammalia; order Perissodactyla; family Equidae; genus Equus; species Equus quagga. Next base: position 108,787,844 of record NC_060273.1, on the reverse strand, counting down.
TCCAGGGCTCCTACAGTCAGCAGTCAGGGAAGAAAGGACTATGGGGATGGAGTAAATGTAAACCCGTTCAAAACCCGCAGCTCTTCCTGACTGCAGCTCAGCGGGGCTACCGTTCCAGGCCCATCGAATCCTGTTCATTGTTCCTTAGGCCTTACAATGCCCATGGGTGGATCACAGTGTCTTTTTCCTTCCCTGAGATATTTATTTAAATGATTTCAATATTTGGGGATTTGGGAAGCTTTTAGAAGATTCCAGGTTAACTTTTAAAGGCAAATGGGCCTTTCACTAAAGAAAGAATATTTCTTGAAATCTTGAGAAAAGCAACGTATTTTTACTTTTTTTCTTATTCTGACATACTTTTATCTTGGAAAGAATTTTATCCCATTATAACTATTGAAAACTTTTTAAAGGAACTTTTAAATGATCCTGGCCTAAGGGGTTTGTTCTCAATCAGAGAAAGTAGGAGAGACTGACAAGCAGTTTATAAATGGCATAAATGCTCTAGAAGGGTTGGAGTGGGGAGAGAGCAAGGATGTACATTATTCTAATGCAGAGAGGACAGCGAGTATCAAGTAAAATTGCCTTTTTGAACAATATAATTTGATTAGAGAAGTGGAAACTGATGAGGAAGATTGCTTTGGAAGTATAATAAATACAATTATAAAGCTAGAAGTGGAGGTTGTCAGCACTTAATGGTGTGCTTCACTTTGTAATGTGCTTTAGATAAGAATTATGAAATGGATTCTTTGATATTTTGCATTAGAAAAAAATTAAAGATTTTTCTGGCTAAGGAGAACACTACTAGAAACAAACCAAAACAAGAGTGGGTTTGATTTGTTATTTTGAGTTTGCTGAGCCTGTAGGACACTTCGATACTCTGGTGGGAAGGGGACGTTGAATTTGTATGCTTGTCATTGTGAAATGACTTTGTACAAGGTTTTACTAAATGATTTCCGAGGAAAAGTCTGAAACCAAATTTCCTAACCGTTGTCACCCCTGATCTTCGGGTTGTCTTTGATGTACAGATTTATGTGAGGGCGCAGGATGAGGCAAGGGGACTCTAAACAGAAGGACACAGCGTCCACTGGAATGAAAGGGAGGAGCTGCACACTCAGTGGAATCCTCAAGTGATCCTGGCTGGGGTCACTTCTGGAGCCGAGAGCTTTGATGCTTTCGCTTTTGTGGAAAAGCTGGCGGCACTTTCCAAGTCCCTGCTGAACGCTCTCAGAAAAGGGTTCTTACTGTGAGCCGGTGGGAAGAGGAGGAAATGCTGGGTCTGTGACGTTGACCTTTAAGTCAGATTCACCAGGAAGAGTATTTTTCACCAAACCTTTATGTAAAAGGATTACACATGGAAATATATATTTGGAGGACTTTGAATCCTCTATCCCTGGCTGAATGCTTCAGTTAGGGAAGAGAACTTGTGTGGTAAGAAGTTCTTGAACTTAACTGAAATTCAGATTTTGGCTAAGTGGTTAGAGCTGGGATGGCACATACTGAGCATGCCTACCACCATGCTCCTCCCTGTGCATGTGGCAGACAGCGCTGGTCCATAAGTGCACAGTCTCCCTGAGTCCAGATGTGGCCTCATTATCTTTCTTAACCCAGCACTTTAGGCAGCTGCTACTGAATTGATCAGCATTACACAGGAGATAAAAACTGTTTACCCACCACACCCCATGTAATGGGTTACAGTGTGAATTGAAAAAAGGTCTGACTGTTTTTGAGTAGATGGTTCTGGGCCCTATCTTCTAACCAGAGAACAGAGGAGAATGGTCTCCGTTACCATTATCCATGAGGCACCTTCTGAGCACATGCAGGCTCTTTGGGGTTATAGGGCTTAAGGTATTTTTCACTTTCAAGGACATGCCTCTTAATTGAGAGAGAGAGAGAGAGAGTGAGGTAGCATAAGATGAATGCCAAGTGCGTGTTTTGTGAAATAAATAGCAATTAAGAGAGAGGAGCTTGAATCCTATGGGACTGAAATCTGAGGAAGAAATATTTTGTTCATTTTTCTGTCAGTTTCCTGGCCAACTTATTGGATGTGCTGACTTACATTGTTGTAAGTGTAGAAGGTGAAAAAAAGTGCTTTCATGGGGAAGGCGCTTTTTAAGAGTGACGTCTTAGGGAAGTCTAGGGAGACGAAAAACATGGGGAAGGCGAAATCTTAACAAAATAATGGAACCTGAGAAGGATCAAGGCATGCCATCAATGTTCACCTGTTAACTGCCACCTTTCTCCTTGGTGGGCTGCTGAGATGTACTGATTCACTTTCTACATGAGAAGAATGAAGGTGGAGGTTGGTTGAACTGAAATATTGGAACTGGGGGTCGGGGAGGCCAGAGCTATGAGGGAATAAATGAATGGATATTTTAGTGATGTATTTTCTCTTGCACTGCCCTTAGTCCTGGGGTGGGGGGGGGGGGGGGAGGATGACAGAAGATTTGCTTTAATTATTTAGAGTCTGAAGTACATTTAAAAATGTGTGTTCTTGATATAATTTGCATAAAACACGAAACTATACGGAAAGCGTTTTGCTCAAGAAGTTTCGTAATACAGATCATCTTTTGAAATGACCAACTAGAGCCCTGCATGTATTTATAGTTTGAGTTTTGTTGTTCTTAATGTTTTACATATATTTTTAGTGTCGTGCTCATCTAATAAGAAATTAATGCAGTTATAAGGGAAAATGTTTAAGGGATTAGGATATTCATAGGATTGAATATTTTTGTGGTAGGCCATATAAGGCAGTCCATTCACAGGTCACAAAGATATTCATTAAACATGACAAATTTACTTTTTTTAAGGGGAAGAGGGCATATTATATTACTTTTGGTATAACATTGCCCAACTACTTTTTCCGCCCAGAAATTCATTTCTTAAATGCTTGCTGGATCAAGCCCTCAAAGTGAAATAGATGAGGATCATGTTTCTTTCTTTAGATTTTCTTTAAATCTTTCCTTGCTTTTTTTGAGGAACCTTTTGGCTAGAATAGAGATACAGGAGAATACACAACTGAAAGTGTGACTTCCCCCATGGGGCCAGGTCACTGTTTAGAAATCCTAGGAAATGCTGAAAGTGATAACGGTTCTTAATTTGTGAATAGAAGACTCATAAAAGCTACCTCATTTGTGTTATGCTAGATTTGTAGTGTGATTAGTAACGAGAGAAGGTTCCTCTGTGTATTGACAACCAGATGTTCTGATCTTGGGAGGCTACAGATGGAATGCTCAGAGAACTGTGATGGATTTTATATCAAGTGTTATAAAAGCAAACAAATCCTTGTTTGAAATAGAACCACCAAGACCAAACTGTTGTAATTTATCTGTAGGAATTGACGCTCCTTCAGATTCGTGATTCAACCTTTCTTTATTCATCCACCAAATATTCATTGTGATATATTGTGTGCCAGGCACAGTGATAAGTCATGAGAATACAAGGTGAGTAAACACAGAAGCCATAGCCGGGAACAAATAGTTGCCCTTTAAAATGAGTGCTGCTAATAAACAGAGGTTGAAGACTTTTTGAGCACACAGAGGAGAACGTTCCTAATTCTACCTTGAGTGGGGGGAAATCTTCACCAGGGAAGCTATGCTTGGGGCGTGGAGGGTAAATAGGAGTTTGCCAGGTGGGTGGGAGGGTGAGGGCCTCCCAGGCAGAAGAGAATGTTGTATGGGAATATAAACAGGAAGTGGCCTCGGGGTTCATCCATTCTACTTTTCCTGCTATCCAAACCAACCTGGACAGAAGTATGTCATAGATCTTTCTAAAACTCTCCAGGAAAGGAAATCATGCTGAGTCACTAGTGTAGTTTGACCCACATTTTCAGGTGAAAAATTTAGCAGTGAAATTTCAAATCATGGTACTTAAACTGACAAACAAAATTGTACAATCAGCATTCCTCCTAATCCGACACGCTTTTCGCCTTAAAGTAGCCCCCCCAGTCTCACGGACCCTCTCGTCTTTTGTGGGTCTCCAGTGGTCCAGAGTTTTCACAGATGTTAGCTGCATCTGTATCTGGAAGAGGAGTAAGCTTTTGGGTACCAAGTAGCCACTTTCAGCCCCTGTTTGGGAACATTGCTGGAAACTCTGGGCCCTGAGAGAAGGTCCAAGATGCTCCTACCGCACCATCAGCCTGGTAAGAAGGGCGGGGAGGGAATCCAGCTTGCTGTCTCTCCACTGCTCGTGTTCTTCCCCAGGCGGAACAGAATGCCCTGCTCAGCAGGCTCCAAAACTCATCCTTAACAAGTGCTGTTTTAAGATGAGAGGATGTTGTTTTGGGAAACACAGTGCTCATGAGGCTCTGATGTTTCAGCCAACTCCATCAGTAGAACCTTACCCTGGGCCAAGTTTGTCTAACCACTGCAACCATTCCCAGAATTCTCTCCTGCATGCCTGTTTCTCTGACTTAAAAGGACTGTTTGCTGGAGGAAAAGGGGAGAGGAGCAGGTGGAAATATCTGTGGACCGTTATTTTTTTTTTTAATTTGAGGGATTTTTAATAGTTAAAAGCTTATTTCTCAGTTTCCCTCTCTTTGCTTAAGGACCCAGCTGTAAAGAAAGAAAATACTGAAAGAGCTAAAATGCTTGGCTCTTCACATAATGTCCTATAATTGTGGCCATCTTGCTTTTGTGGTTTTAAAGATAACCAATCCTAGCAGGATATGGTTGATCATGAGCCTTAGTTTCATTTTTTTATAAAATGGAAAAAGTAATTTCTACTTTACAGTTCTTATGAGAATTAGACATAATGTATATAAAATAAAATGCCTCTACGTAGTAGTTGCTGAATAAAAGGCAGCCATTGGCAGTAATAAAAACAGTCTTTGAAACCCCTGATTTACCGTGTCTTTATTTACCCCACAACTGCTTTAAAAAGGTTATACATAGTAAAATAAAAGCATTACATTTAAATTTTAAGTATTTTGAATAAAATGTTGCAAAATCTCAAAACGTGTGTGTGTTTGTGAGTTGTGGGTGAATATATGTTGCCCCTCACAGTGGGCTAAACTTGTGTTTTCTGAATTAGGCTGTTGACATGTGGTGCAAACAAGAGCCCCTTGGGTGTGGGAAGAAAAGATTAAACCTGCTTTTAAAATATTTTTTATCTTATCCTTTAAAAATTTTTATTTGTTCTATATGTCATGTATATTGTTTGGCAGTATAGTAGTAAATGCACAAAATATATAAGTAAGTATAAGAATATTGGAGATATCAACTCAATTTTTTAAACTTTTTTTTAAACTCATGACCATAAGCGTTTGGAAATCACTGATTTAAATGGCCATGGCCATTATAACATGAAAATTCTTCTCTTTGAGTCCAATTTTACCTTCTTGGAATCTTATTAATGTTTGAACATGGGCTTGAGATTTGGCAAGATTAAAAGGTAAGAACCATTTTTAGATACGTAGAGACAGTTTATTTTGATTTTTCTTTTACATCTCTTTGCTAGTAATATTCTGTTCAGTACTGTAGTTTTAAAATTTCTTGGATTTGCTTTCTAGTTCCCAATTCGAGGACTTGTTACAATTTGGGAAATAAAAGGGACCAGAACAGAGCCCGCCTGTCTCAATAGGTTTCTGAAGTTTGTGCTGTGAACCTTTCCTTGTGCGCGCGTTCTGGTTTTGGTTAGGGACTTCTGAACCATGTGCAGAAACATTGCTGAATATCCCATTTGCAGAATCCATTCTTTGTGCCTTGAGTGAGGTTGTGTTCTTTTTTTTTCTTTTTTAAAGATTGGCACCTGGGCTAACAGCTGTTGCCAATCTTTTTTTTTTTTTTTCTGCTTTATCTCCCCAACACCCCCCACCCCGTACACAGTTGTACATCTTAGTTGCATGTCTTCTAGTTGTGGGATGTGGGACGCTGCCTCAATGTGGCCTGATGAGCGGTGCCGGGTCCGCGCCCAGGATCAGAACCCTGGGCCGCCGCAGCGGAGCACGCGAAATTAACCACTCAGCCACAGAGCTGGCCCCAAGGTTGTGTTCTTGTCAATGGTTTTTAGTCATGTCTTTTGAGAGCTTTACCCTTCAGAACTTTTACTTCTTATCCCATAATTTTTTCAGGCAGCCGTCTCTGACAATTTGAAGATTTTTTTAAAAAAAGTTTAGCAGAATTCCTAATCTCATTCTTTGGCCTGTGATGCTCATAGAATATGTCTTTCCAGAGATCAGTTTCTCTTACATTGACAGGTAAATTGTTCATGTGGTTACTATCCTATCCTATCCTATCTGGGAAAAACAAAAAAGAGTAAAACCAGAGACTGTGTTCTGATACGCTGTTGCCAGAAACTTTGGCAACAAAGGGGTAAATAACAATGACAGAAAGTGATCTCTTCCTTCTTTTCTCCCGCTCCTACTCCTTTCCCTCTTCGATGCGACTTCTAAGAGCTGAGGTTGACCCCACCCTCTGTAAACCCAGGCTGCGCCTACTCAAGCACAGCATGTAAGGCACTGGGTTATGTGTGGTCCAAGGAGCTTCCTCCTGGGAACCCACACATTGTTCTCTCCATCTTTAGGACCAGCCAGCTCTCATCAAACTGTATAGTGTAAGGTACCCATGGAAACAGTTATTTGCTACAGTTAGCTACAGCTAACTTGCTGTAAGGCATACATGTTACTTTTATGTAATAAGAAAGGACATCCATTTTCATCATTTCCTTACTCTTCTTATAGAGAAGAAAATATTTACATGTACCATACCCTGCATGTTTACGTCTCTCCATTAGACTTGTTTGGCTATCATCTCAATGTCTGGTCCAGTTTCTAGTGTTCTTTTCTGTTTGTTTTTAGAGTTGTTTTTGTTTTGCCTAGGGTAAATTGAGAACCCAGAGGGGAAATTTTCAATTATTTCTGCTGGGGTTTTCCTGGGTTGCTAACAATGCCCGTATTTGTCGTCTAGCCACCGTGCAAACTGCCTTTGACAAGGACTGTTGGGAGTTTGGCTTGTCTTCATTTTTCCTATAGAAATATATTAGCCATCTTTTGATCTTTCTTCCAAAAATCTCTTATGACTGATGCAGCTTGCTTTTTCATAGCTTCTGAAGTAAAAACAAATTTGTCTTTTTCCTGCACAACTGTAGAATTCTTGGTTCCATGACAAAACCTCAAAATGACATTAATTCTTCCCTTGAAGGCTTTGTAATATATCTGAAAGATGAACAAATTGTCAAGAAAGAAAAGATCAAATTTTATTTGGTTGCAAATGGAAAAGGCAAAAGGCTGTTTGGCTTAAATCTGTGTTCACTGTACCTCTGTAGCCGCTAGTTTTAATAAAAACAACTGAGGCAATGGAAGATTGGGGTGTGTGAGTGTGTGACTGGACCTTTTTGAAATTACAGAAATTCTCAAAACATTTTGTACCTAAAGGCTTTTCAAAGCAGTATTCCATTCATACAAATTTAGCTACATAATCAGGGTTTATAGCAGCCCTCTGTGCGGTTGGTTGCTCCATCAAGAATTTGTACTAACAAGCCTGTTCTGTGGGCTGTTTAATGAATAACTCTCCATTCACAGACTGCAGTCAACATCCCTCGGGAGTCTCCTTGCCCTTTCTCAAGGCCTGCCTCATATGTGCCATGCCTCATACTCGTTCTATTAGTGTTTTGTTCTGAAATCAGTCACTGTTAAAGAGTATATGTTCCCCCTGCCCCGGCCATTTCCTAAATTCAAAGTGATTAGGTTTATTCAGACTATTCTTTGTGAACCTACAGTGTGCAGGAAACATTTTTGACACAAAACCACAGTAGGTAGTAGGTGGCTCTTAAAGATGATGGTTAGGGGCCGGCCCCATGGCTGAGTGGTTAAGTTCGTGCACTCCACTTCGGTGGCCCTGGGTTTCACCCGTTCGCATCCTGGGTGTGGACCTAGCACCGCTCATCAAGCCGTGCTGAGGCGGCATCCCACATAGCAGAACTAGAAGGACCTGCAACTAGAATATACACCTATGTACTGGGGAGAAGAAGAAGAAGAAGAAGAAAAAAGATTGGCAATAGATGTTAGCTCAGGGCCAATCTTTAAAAAAAAAAAGTGATGGTTAGTGGTCAGAAAGACTATGAATTTTCCCCAAGTTAAATATTGCCTGTTTTTTGTTTTGTGTAAACATAACCACAGTATCATGGAGTTGGGTTGTCGTGACAGTTTAATCATTGGTTTGACATCTTGATAATAGTTACGTTCTATCATTGATGTACTATTCAAGGAACTTTGAAATTACTATTCTAAAATGAGATAAAGAATCTTCACAAATAAATAATTTCACTTAATGTTTGAAGGAATATGGGAATAAAAGGCCTCAGTATGATCAAGTCAGCCTATGTATGAGGGTTTCGGAATAATTGCTCTAGATTTGTTCCAATCCTTATGACACTAATAGTGTCAGAAATGAAAGTGCAAACAATACGGAAACTGAGAAAAAAATCTAAGTTGGTTCAGTAACACTCACGTCCTGCCTTTTTTTTTTTTATTATCACCTGGTTTAGATTTAAAAATAACTTTTCAATTGCAGACTTCCAAGTTTGTCCCAATGTTCTCAGAGCCGTGGGCTATATGTGGATGCACAGTGTGTGTTAACAGTACTTTTGTAACCGTCTCGGGAATTTTAAAATGACTTGTTATTTCTGTGAAATCATAAAAAAAAGTGACTGCTGAAATATGCAAGAATTAGAGCAAGGTGATAGAATCTGGAGCACCTTATAAAAGCCTGACCTTACTCTTTAATTCATTTAACTCCCACACAATTTTTTCTTCTCAAATGTTTGATTAAGCTGTAGTTGGTTTTTGTTGATTAGGGTAATTATGCCAGAATGACTTTAAAATCTCTTTGCATTTAGCTTGGGCACTTCTTGTAATCACTTAGAGAGGGACAAGAGTGTCCCTCTCTAAGATTTCCGAGGGTAGGGCGGTGGGGGAGACCTCCTGGGAAATAGCGAGATGAGTTTAGGGAAGCAGTTGTCTTTGTTCTGCATACGGTTTAGCTACTCAGCGCAGCTAAGGTCGGCCATTGCATTGAAAGATGCGTGATGGGGAAGGAGCCACGTCCATGTGAAAGCGAGCAGCCGAATATGCAATGGGAAGAACATGGGTCTTAAAATCAGACAAAATCTGGATTTGAATTCTGGGCTTGAACCCTGGTGTTGACACTTTTAACTGTATGACCTTGAGCAACTGTCTTTGCGACTCAGTTTTTAAAATTTATTGTGGAGGCTGTGAGCTAAGTTTGCACGTCGTTGCTTAGCACAGTGTCTGGTGCAATAGTTACTCTTTTTTTTTTTTCCTCCACCTTACTTGTGATGAAAGAATAGACATCTATTCACCTTTGGCATGTAATTAAGGATGTTTGCATCATTCATTTTTATTGACTTTTCATTTTTTTGTCATTAAAATAATGCCATAGATCTCACAGAGCATGAAAACTCAGTTTAAAAACAATTTCGGGCATTTTCTTCTGCTATGAAGAACAAGTTACTCTCTCAAGCTATCTTTTATATTTGATGTCCTGCAATAGAAGTGATATGACTTATGTCAAATCTGAATCAAGTTTCCAAGAAGAGTGTCAACCAGTTGTGCATTTGCTCCTAGCTGAATCCTAAAATGACTTTCATTTCTCTCATATAGATGCCTCATTTTAATGGTGAAGGCAATTCATGAAAATAATGCAAAATCAAACCTGCCTATCAAGATAAAACAGTCTCTAGCCCACTGATTTAAAGTTAAGAACAAACAATGAACAAATAAAAACCCATGCCCTTCCATGGCTAAACTACAAGGCATCCTTTAGACAGATTGTAAAATAAATGGAATTATGTAACTTATACACATTAAGAAAGCATTTCTAAACTGCTTCTAAGCCTAGACCTATAGGTTAGTTAGTTACAACAGGTTAGACTTCAAAATATTTTCTTAATGTTTTCTGATATATAGTGATAATTAAATACACATCCTCTTGGAATCAGATATTACAGTGTAGCTAAACAAATTAAATTGAAAATTAATTTAGAGGCTAAGTGTTGAGGTGGAAATGTAGGCTTACCTTGGTTTCAGAAATTACCTTTTAAATAAGGTATAATAAAACTTTGGTCCTGAGTCTTTTTTGGTTATTAAATCAGTTTCATATTTGGTGTAATTCTAGGTTAAGACCTTCTAACCGTTCCTCTCTCAGTCCGAAGTCATTAATTGAGTGGATCATTAATTGTGTAGGATCCTAAAGGTTGTTGGGTTTCATTATTATATCAACTTATGAATTCAGTTTTGAAATGTAAGAACAATTGCAAATTTAATACTGGAAATCATGGTAACTAGTTTTCCTAAGTTATTTTTTGTTGATTCTGTTGGGGTAGGGGATCCGCTTTCCCTGTGATTCCATAACCTACTTAATTAATACTTGATGGCACATCAGTTTGATGCGTTTTTGCCCTGAAATTGCTTACTTTGAGAGCAGCAGGTTTCTCTAAGGAGTATTTACTTGAGACTTTTTTCTTTTTCCCTTGGTGGTACAAGTCAGGAATTTTCTAGACCAAACCAGAACTATCCTGATGAATATAACCTCATTTACACATTAAGAAGAATGTCCTGTTAGGTCTAGTCTGTCACAAGGGAAATAATTGTTCCTTTAACATACAAAGAAAGGGCAAAGTTAAATATAGCAGATAATCTCAACGCACTGAACATGCTGAGGACCCATAAGTATAGCTATTTTCAATTTGAGCTCCCTAAATGGGGGCAGTAAGCGTAGGAGCCTGTGGTTAGCTGGAATGAATGAGAAACATCAGTGGTGACCTTTGCATCAGAGGAAAGACATCATTCTGCTTCTGGCTTTTCACAGCTTATGTGTTTGTGTTTTTAATGTATGACTGAACCTGAAAGTTCATCTCTAATCTTGATCCACAGGGAAATGGCAGAAATCCTAACCAGCCAAATGATACAACTTTAAATTTCCTGTGGAGGAAAGGTCAGTAATGTTCTGTTCACTGGGGACAATCTCAGCACAGCAAGCAATCCTTCTGATTAAAATTCCTGTTGAGAGCTAGTGATTTGTCTGATTGAAAAGTTAAGTAGGTCCTTAATCACCTAGATAAGATGACATCACTGAGGCATCATAAACTGCCCAACAGATGAATAACCCCTCTCAAATATCAACTTCATTTTCAAATTGGAAAACAAAAACATAGGGCTGCCATTTAATAGCAACTATTTATAGTTCTGTGATGTAAGGCCTCCAGTTTCCTATAATTCCCATTGTTTTCTAAAAATAAAGACCCATTTAACCGAGGACGACTGACAAGTGATCTTGTGATGGATTTGAGTTATTGTTCAGTGTGTAAGACTAGGGAGAGTAGCACAACATCATGTCAGCACTGCTGGAAACCTCTGGCTTGACGGGGCACCCGCTGCCTTTGTCCTCTGTAAATACCTGTTTGCACACTGGTACTGTTGAGAAAATAACACTCTTGTGGTTGGTTTCTGCTTTTCCAGTTGAAAACACAGGCCTTTTAAAAGATGAGCACACAGCCAGCATATTTAGTTGAATCAAGCGACAGACCTAATGAATTAGGTCAGCGTCAAGATCCAGCTCCCCTCCCCCATCCTTAAAGTTCTTGTTTTTAAACGTGGGAATTTTGTATCTGTATCACCTACATCTGACTAGGGCCTTCCTATGAAGTCTCAAGATAGCCTTTATCCTGAATTAAAATAACCTGAGATGCACTATTTTAACTAGAGGTCAACAAAATGATGTTACGTCCTTGTTAATGTTACTAATATTAGATTTTACTTGGCAGTCCCTCGTTATACTTTACTTCTATATTTTCTGTCTCAATTTTTATGTGCACTGCACTGCAGTGTCTATTGTTTTTCTTTCTGGTAAGCCAGAAGAAAGTAATGAAAAATAAAAGTTAAGAAAAGACATACATGCCGATTAGGTGCATTTCCAGTCCTGCTTTGCAATCACATGTACTTCCTGTCTTCCCCTGCTTCATGGGGTATGCAGGGAGCTCCTGAGGAGAGCCAGGGACTGTGTCTGATTCCAGAAAGGCCCTGAGAGCCCTTGTTTGAGGCTGCTCATCCTGTCAGTGCTGAAGGGCTGAAGGAGAATGTGGGGTTTCTCACAACTGGTAAACCCTGACATTTTGTCTTTAGTCTCTTTTCAGTGTGAACTCTGTCAGATACTCTGAGAAGACACCCAATTACAGTCTGAATTGCTATCCACTGTCTCAAACTGCTCAAGAAAAGGGCCTTCTTTTCCAGAATATGATAGCATATGTGTTTTCCGAGCTTTGAGCTTTTCATATGAAATGACAATAAATTGTGCATGAAGGTGAAACACTGAGGATGATGCAGCCTCATTAAATTGAATTTAGTGGATGGTTAATTCTGATGACTCTGAGATATTGCTCATTCTGAAGTAGGCACGTTGGTGCCAGGAAAGTCCTTGATGCGTTTGGCGTGGAACTGTGACATTTAGCTATTAGGCTAGAGTGAAATATTTCGAATAGAGCTGAGGGCTAAGAACTCGAGTGGTCTCACTTCTAATGCATTTGGGTAGTTCTCTGTGTGCCTAATTACAATTAAGAATATTATAGATTTCCTAAGTAGTAAATATATATATGGTCTTTATTCAAATGGATTTGGCAGGCTTACTGGTCACATAAATTTGGGATCTATTTTTAAATGTCTACATTGCACATTTTCAATTATCAGAATGCAACCATGCATTGTGTGTGAAAATGAATTTAAAATGAGGAACAATAACTGAAATATATGACAAAGGGGGAAACACTAATGCTTAGTAGGTTTTACAAAACAAAATAATTTCATTTTTTTTTTAAAGGATACATATTGTAGGAAGCAAGGAACAAATGAAGACAAGTTCATGGACTGAAACCTTGATAAAAGTTTCTCTGTGGACAAATAAAATAATCATAAAAATGGAAAAAAATAAAATCCTTTAAACATTTTTGCTGAGCCCAACGTGCAGTTTCACACTACTAAGTATTGATAAGGCTGGGGAACCCCGAGAAGGGGAATAGAGCTTTCTCTGACCGTTCATGTACAATTAGCTACAGGTGTTGTGTCGTGAGTGGTAATCTGAATTTTAACCCCCGTTCTGTAGTATCCACTTTCAAGGCCTTGCTGCTGTGAAATTATTTTGCTTTGGTACTGAATGGGTTTTCATTAGTGAATCTTCATATTTTAGAGAGAGAAAAAAAGTCAAAACTACCTTGTCTGCTTGGTGACCGTAAGTGCTTTGCGTCGTGATTTGCTGACACTAAGGAGGGGTGTATGTGGGTAACAGACCTTATCACACAGTCTCTGTCTCAAATGCTACTGAGGCTGCACAGGGGTCAGACAAGGACACCAGCAATCTGCAAAAGTGGATTGTTTTCAAGAAGGCTCCAGATGGGATTTTACTTATTTATTTAGATTTCCTTTGGAGATCCATCCAGTTTTGATGCATCAGACATTGATATAAATAAGCAAAACATAATGATCTAGACTTGTCTGTAGTGATTTGTAAGACATCCTATTTTTCTATCATTCTTTGTGATTTTCTACAATTTATTCTGGAAGAGTCTAGAAAAATCACATCTCTCATACCTAGCATAAAAAGTACCCAACAATAGTAATTGACTGTATTTGGCTAAATTTACTACACATTTAGGGGAACTAAAATTTTGAATATTTAATAATGCGTTTAAAAATATTTACCAAGGTCAGTATTTTAAATCATTGACTCTGTCAGGGACAGTTTCACCTCCCACTGTATCTAAAATTGCAAAACCACTTCCAACTATCCCTATACACTTTCTCTGCTTTGTTTTTTCTCTTAGCATTTATGATTATCTAACACTCTATCAGAATGTAAACTCCATGAGGGGTGGGATTTTGTCTGTTTTGCTCATTTTTGTGTCTCCATTGCTTAGAACAGTGCCTGGCACATAGTTGGCACCACATAAATATTTGCTGAATGAATAAATAAATAAATTTTAAGAGACACACCATTCATCCATCCATTCATTCACCAGACGTTCATTAAGCAGATACTGTGTGACTGTGTCTCATACAAGTACCTATCTTGGTTTGTGAGTATATACATTTAGCTAACACTGTATTAAATGTGCAATTCCAAGTTCTCTCATATCCAAGAAGTCTGTGATTTTCAGTGTCTGTGTTCCGTAGGGCCCTACCAATCTGTGAGAATTAACACACAATAAAAAGATTTCCACAGGTATAGTTTAACTCTAAGTGGATCACATGCTTTTAGAAAATAGGAAAGACCAAAGTAAAAAGGAATCTTCAAATCCCACAATTCATGATGTACTTGGCCAAATTAGACCATGCTTTCTGTCACTTGACCATTTTGAAAGGCTACTAAGGTGTTGGGAGCACATGTCTGAATTGGAAATCTGGCTCCACCACTTATCAACACGTCATTTGAGCATATTCTTTAGCCTTTTAGTATCTCAGCATCTGCATCTGAAAGTTGGCTTGTGATGGGGACGAAGAAGATCATGAGCGTGAAGTGCCTAGGATAGTGCCTGGCACGTGGTCTGTTATGTGCTCCTTGGTGTCTGTGTTGCGGTGGGATCTACCCCGCTGAAAACAGTTTCTGTGCCGAACTTGCTTTTGGATTTTGTTTGTTTGTATTTGGAAATAATGCCCATAATATTTTTCTCACATTGGAAGCAAGTGGCAAACTGAATAGAAAATATATTCAGTGCACTAGCACTCTTTCAAATGCTCTACATTTGTTTGCTTTTTAAAATTAAGTACCGTGTCATTCACACTCTCCAATATTTTTGCCTTATTGGAGAAGGAGAAACAATGATTATTAAATGTTATCTAATTATCTTAGCGCAGTGTTGGTGTCACTCTCTAGGGGAGCCCAGGATTATGTACTCTGTGTTCACTGTGTTCCAGAAAGGAAAACAAAAGGATAGAAGTTTGTGAATTCAAGACAAATTTAGGGGGACAGTTTTCACGTGCATTGTATCCTGGGGACTTGCTGTCTGGCATGGTTCCTGGGGGAATAGATAGAAGGACAAGCACCCAGGAGGCTCTGAGAACTCAAAGTTGTAATGGAATCTCAACTCTACTTCTTTCTGGTTGTGGGATCTTGAACCAGTGCCCTGGCTTTTTACAGAAGCAGAAGAGTGATGAGTGAGTGCTGTGTAGACAGAGGCCCTGGTTTGAATGCCACTGCTAATTAATTAGCTGTAGATTTGGGGCTAAATTGCTGAATCTCTCAAAGTCTTAATTTTCTCATATGTTTATCGGCCATAAAAGAATCTCTCTCAGGGTGCTGGTCAGATAAGGCTTAAGTTAAATCACTTTGTGCTGGACCTGGTACATTAAAGATGCACAGTACTTTGTTGTCGCTATAATGACTCGTAATACCAGCATCTACCTTAAAAGATTTATGGACTAAATGAGAAGTATAAAGTGTCTAGTATATGGTACATGTTTTTAAATCTTCTTATCTACTTCTTTCTTGGCTTTCCCTGGAATGGGTGTAATTCTAATACTTCCTGGAGATTAATTTCCACCTTCTACTCCCTTTCTGCTCTCCAGTAGCGTCTCCTCACTGAGTCTCTGTGAGTGACGCTCACACAGTGCATCTCCCCACATCTCTTGCTTCGCGCTCACAAAATGCAAGATTCAGAGGAGGATGGCAAAATGGGCCACTCAGCGAATGCCACACATTTTATCTTTTTGAGCTTTTCCACTGAAAACATACCCACCTACACCCCTCTCTTCTTCCCAAAGATAATTATATCTGCTCAGTACTTAAAATCACAGAATCCTGATGCTAAATAGAGTTTTGTCCAGAGGCAGAAAACTGAGGACCAAAGGGCCAATGCAGCCCAGAGGCATTTTGTTTTACTGTGTAGGGTTGGCTTACGTGCACTTTTGAAAATTTTGAATAAGTCGATAATATTTTTAAAAGTCAGACATTTCAAATTAAAACACACACACAGACTCACATGTATTTCTGGCTGCTCTGGCAAAGTGGCACAATCTGACAACCGTAAGCCCAGAATCCCCCCGGTGACGATGATCTGGAGTGGAGCAGCAGCTGCCCCTTTCTTTAGTGTCCTCTGTTTAGACCCAGTCACCCACCGCTGTCTTCCTTTATTTACATTACCTACATAGCTGCTGTGCATGCAGCAGGCCAGTTCTTTCCACTTACAGATGAGGGATCTAGAGCCAACCGTGGCTTAGTGATGTTTGCAGATTGCAAGGTGAGTTAGTAACTGAGTGGAGATAAGAATTCTAGTTTTTGGATTCTTGGATCCCTGCTCTTTTTATCCTCTTAGCTAAAATTCATGGAAAATAGTTTATTCAGCTGAGGATACATTTTTAATTTTTTAATGACTAATTTTCAAGCATCTTGGCCCGTTATCTCCTTGGTTAGAACCCAAGCAGGTCTAAATGAATTTGCAGGTTCAGTCTTGCTTTTCAGTCCCATTTCCTTCATTCTGTTTACAGCTCCCAGCTGGACCCACTGCATTCGTTCTCAAGTTGTAAGGCACTGGCCCTGCTTGTAGACAATGTTCAGTGACTATTAGGTGACGTCACTTGGTATCATTCATCCAGGACTGGCAAACTCAGATGCTCACTGGAGCCAGGCACTTAACTGTGGGTGACAGGCTAGGGTGATCTGGAGACTATCAATCCTGAAGAAAGAGCACAGCCATCCCTCAACTCTAGTTGTCAGTTGTCATGGGGGAATCCTGGTGCTGTCACATCGTTTTATGCTTTTATTTGTTTATTTATGTGTGTGTGTGTGAGGAAGATTGTCCCTGAGCTAAAATCTGTGCCAATTTTTCTCTATTTTATGTGGGATGCCACCACAGCGTGTTGACGAGCAGTGCTAGGTCTGCGCCCAGGATCCGAACCTGTGAACCCAGGGCTGCCAAAGTGGAGCACGTGAACTTAACTACTATGCCACTGGGCTGGCCCCCTATGCTTTTGTTTTTAAGGAAAAGCCCCAAATCACTATTTTATATAAAATCTTCTGGCTTTAGATTTGGCAATTAATCCACATTTGTAAATAAAACTGTTTTGTCTAAAGAGAACAAAGCTTCAGCAATTTGTGGCCTCTGCCAGGGTGTCCAAGTGAAAAAATGAACAGCTGACTAATACAACCCCTACTAGTGGAAGGGAGGGGCAAAGAGAGGTACACAGAAAGAGCAGAAGCTTTGGTTTTAGACAGACTTGGATCTGAATCTTAATTCGAACACTACACCTATGTGATACTGGCCAAATTACTTCATCTCTGAGTTTCAAAACCCTCATCTGAAAAATGCCTTTAATGATACCTTAGGGTGTTGATGTGAGGACCAAAGGGAGAATGTAGGTACAATGCTTGGCGCAGAACAGGCACTGAGATGATCTCAGCTCCATTCTTCTTCTGGTGATATCAGCTTTGTTTTTGCAGGATGGTGCATTTGAATTTAATTCTTGTTGCTTTGTTTCTTTTTTCTATCTCAGGGTACCATGAAAGTGGTGGGTTGAAGACTGCTCCTACTCTCTTGGTTTCCTCATGGGTGCTCCCTCAGATCCAGGACTGAAAGTGATCTTTTAGAAAAAGATAAGCTGTATTAAATGTTAGTTGGTACAATTAAAATACATTTCAAACAAGCTATTATTTATGGCATTAAAACAGATATCAGCAATTAAATACATTCAAATATAGTATTACAAGGTAACAATTCACTGAGAGAAAATATGCTATATTCCCAAGCAGTATTTCAATTAAAACAACACATACATATCAGAACAATCCTGAAATGCTGGCAAATTCAGATGTTCCACTTTATTTTTAGACATATTTCAGTACTCATGGCAAAAGGATATATTTTCTAGTTTTTTTTTTCCTGGAAAAATTAAGATATTCTGTATTAAATTTGGATGAACTTTGAGAGAATTCTAAATGCCTATGTGAGTAATGAAAGCTTTTAGACAGACAGGTGACAAAAGAGATGCCCACCTTCTCTGTTGATGTCACCTCAGGAAACTGGGGGTGGGGCTGGAGGTGGGGAGCGAGATTAGGTAACTATAAACAGAATTATGGGATTTAGAGCTTCTACCTACTGACTCTGTTATTAGCCAATTAGAAATTCTTTGATTTGTAGCAGTTCTTGGGTTAAGGAAGGAAATAAGAAAAACCACAAAGAAAGAATGGAGTCAAGGGTCACCAAACCAACTATACCCCATACTGGGATGGTGCCAGAGGCAGGAAATCCATTCCCCATCCATTTCCCTCTTTGCCCTTGCCAATAGATACACCCCCTTTTTCTTTTTTTCAGTAGGTGGCAAGTTTTAATTCCCTAGACATTTCTAAGTTTAGCGGAAATGTTCTCATGGAAAGATAAAAAATATTTGATAAAAATCTTTTTATATATTTCCCTATAATTTCTCCTGTAGCTTAGAAGTGGTCTAAGAGTTGTATGATGTAGCCGTTGCTAGGGAAACTTGCTTTTTAGTGAGCAGCAATTTTCCAAAGCAGATGCATTTCCTCTCTTACTAATGAGTGTGTAAATGGTACCTCTATTGCTTTTTGCCTCTATATTTTGGAAACAACTTGAACTATTTGCTTAGGACAGCAGACATCTGCTTTATAAAACTGAAGCAGATAGACTCCTAGAATATCTTATTTATATGCAACTTGTGCTGCATATT
Organism: Equus quagga; assembly: GCF_021613505.1. Lineage (NCBI taxonomy): Eukaryota > Metazoa > Chordata > Mammalia > Perissodactyla > Equidae > Equus > Equus quagga. The sequence goes on along the minus strand of NC_060273.1, from coordinate 108,769,162 downwards.
TCAAAAGCACATTTGCTGTTTTGCACTTTCTTGTTAGAAGACATTTTACACCTGTTAGTGGCAAAAATAATTGCTTAGATTAAAGAAAAGTCCTCCCTAAAAGGTTTAATTATGTTTCGTTGCATTGTGCATTTCGTTCCCACCAGTCTCACGGTAGAGAGGGGGACTTTCCTGATTTGAGCTGGGAAGCAGGCTGGAAGTCGTGCTGCATAATAGCAAACTGAATATTGTTATGCAAAGTTGAGTGGGACCAAGGCTATTTCAGAGGCAATAACGTTTCCTTCCAGTTCACTGATCCACTAATTTCTATTCACTTTAAACTGCTCCTGTATTTTTCGAAGAAAAAAAGCTATTTTCTACCATTTGCACTGTTCTAATCTTTGGCTTTGTACAGAATCTGCCTGGATAACAAGGAGGAATGGTCACCCTGTAGCTTTTACGGACAGCTGGTAATGGGTCCAAACACATGCAAATCAGGAGTATAGCTATTTCCATAAAAGGTGGAGCCACATGCCCTCTAATTATGCTCTCTGATTTTAGATGGAGGAGAAAGATTTAAAGAATTAGGCAAGGAAAAGTTCAGAAAGGAGGGCAGCAACTTGAATAACATAAAGGATTATCTGAGCAGAAGACAGTGTACTCAAATTTTTTTTTTTTTAATATCTCCTTCTCTTGAAAGAGTCCTTGAAAAGTTTCTAAATTTAGTGGCTTTTTATAGAACCACTGAAATGAAAGAATATTATTCTGCTTCTAGTTTAAATTTACAAAAAGGCCTCTCCTGATTTGCTTATACAAGAGTATACATGATTTTTTCTTTTCATTAAATGATTTATCCTTTTTTTCCCTGGAAGTTTTGTATCTCTTGACAATCTTCCTTAAAGAGATTAAAGCTGCATCAGCATTGGCTATATTGTGTGAATAGTTTTAGATCTCAATTAATTCAACTTGAAGATTTTTTTTAAGTGAATAATATAGTTTTTTAATATAATGAAGTTTCAAGGTGAGTTGACATTCTGGTTGTGGCATGTATAAGAGAATGGAAAGGAATGCAGTATTTTTCTAATATATCTTATACAAGATTATCAAGAGGGTTCTAATGTACATGGAATGAAAACCAAATTTTGCTATAAGTTACTTTGAATTGTAGTTGGGACTTCCTCTGTGAGTTTAATGAGGTTATCACTCCTCTTTCCCATTCCTGTATTGAGAATATGAATTATCTTCTTCTAGGGAATTGTGAGATTTTTTTTTTTTTCTCGAGTTAGATATCAGAAAAAAGCTTCTATTCTTTATAGGCTCTTTTCCCCCCCCCCCCCCCCCGTCTTTTTTTCTAACTAAACTCCAGACTTTGTTTGGATTTCACCGGTTTTCCCATTAATGTCCTCTTTCTGTTCCAAGATCCAATGGAGGGTACCACATTGCATTTTGTCATTCTCTCTCCCTAGACCTCTCTCTTCTGGTCTTTGACAGTTTCTCAATCTTTCCTTTTTTTTTTCTTTCTCCCAAGAGCTTGACAGTCTGGAGAAATATTGCACAGATATCCTGTAGAACGTCTTAAATATGGATTTATCTGATTTTCTTTTTTTCATGGTTACACTAGGGTTATGGGCTTTTGGAAAGAATGCCGCAGAGACGAAGTACCTTTCTCGTCACATCGTATCAGGGGAACAAGATATCTACATGCCATTGCTGGTGACGTTAACTTTCGTCACTTGGTCAAGGTGGTGTGTGCCAGGCTTGTCCACTGTAAAGGTGCTATTTTCTCTTTCCCTGTTCTATTCTTTGGAAAAGAGTCTCTAAATCTAGTCAACAATCAAGGGGACGAGGTGGGAATTAAATTTCACTTCATGAAGGGGGTGTATGTCTACATACAGTTATACAGTTGCTTAACGGTGGGGATATGTTTTGAGAAATGCGTCATTAGGTGATTCGGTTGTTAGGTGATTTTGTCATTGTGCAATCATCATAAAGTGTACTGAAGTGGAACAAAATTTGCCACCGCAAAATATATCTCTATAACATGAGGATTATTTTGGACTGATTATTTTTAAGAAACAAAAGACTCAGAAAGTGCTTTTTGTTGCCTCCATCTTAACTGCCTGAAAGAATTCAGGTTAAAAAACCTGTCTCAGGAATGGAGCTATTACCATAGCACAACATGAACTACACGGTAGACAGGGAGGAACCCAGAAAAGCCTGTTTGTGGGGTTCCCCTCTGTGTTCTTCTGTTTCTCTGTGGCCAAACACTTGTTTTCCAAACGCGTACTCCTTTTCACCCACCTGTGAATTGCCTTCGTTCCCTTTGAAATTCCTGACTCTCCCCACCCCCAATATCTTCTTTTGTCTTTAGCTGAGGATGGTATTTATGGTGAGGGCTTCCGCCATTTTGGTGAGTTACTTGGTTTTTCTGGGTTTCCTCCCGTGTATATACCTTATTGAACTTTTGTTTGTTTTTCTGCTGTTAACCTGTCTCATGTCAATTTAATTCTTTGATCAGTCAGAAGAACCAAAAAGGGTAGAGGAAAATTTCTTCCTCCCCTATAGGACTTACACAAACCTAGATGGTATAGCCTACCACACGCCTAGGCTATATGGTACTAATCTTATGGGACCACTGTAGTATAAGTGGTCCCTCGTTGACTGAAACATCGTTATGTGGCACACGACTGTATACTACTTGGAATTCTGTACGGAAGCTTTGTCTTTTTTATTTTATTTATTTATTTATTCAATAACTTATTTACATCAGTATGGATTCATGTATATTTATTTTATTCCTCAAAATATTCTACCTTTGGCAATTGGGAACTCTTTCAGGTGGGTTTCTGTGTTCCTTCATATAACCTTATCTTTTTGTTATTATGTGTGGGTTTTTTTGTTTTTGTTTTTTAGCACTTCCTTATTTTCTGGGAATACAAGATGCTCCACCTTAGATTCAGCTGATAGGCACTTTTAAAATTTTTTAAGACTTTGTTTTTTTAGAACAGTTTTTGGTTCACAGCAAAATTAAAGAGAAAGTGCAGAGATTTCTCATCTATCTCCTGTCCTCACACATGCACAGCCTCCCCCGTTATCAACATTTCCCCATCGGAGGGTACATTTGTTACAAATGATGAACCTACATTGATACATCATAATCACCTAAAGTCCATAGTCTACATTAGGGTTCACTCTTGTGTTGTGCATTCTATGGGTTAGGACAAATGTATAGTGAAATGTATAGTGAAATGATCATTATGGTATCATACAAAGTATTTTCATGCCCTAAGAAATCCTCTGTGCCCTGCATACTTATCCCTCCCCTTCAACTCATGGCAACCACTGATCTTTTTACATTCTCCATAGTTGTGGCTTTTCCAGCATGTCATATAGTTGGAATCATATAGTATGCAGCCTTTTCAGATTGACTTCTTTCATTTAGTAATGTACGTTTAAAGTTCCCTCATGTCTGTTCATGGCTTGATAGCACATTTCTTTAGTGCTGAATAATATTCCATTGTATGGATATACCACAGTTTGTCTATTCACCTACTGAAGGATATCTTTTTTGCTTCTAAGTTTTGGCAATTATGAATAAAGCTACTGTTAACATATGTGTGCAGGTTTTTGTGTGGATGTAAGTTTTCAACTCCTTTGGGTTAAATACCAGGGACCATGATTGCTGGATTGAATGATAAGAGCATGTTTAGTTTGTATGGAGCTGCCAAACTACCTTCTAAAGTGGCTGCACTGTTTTGCATTCCCACCACTAATGAATGAGAGTTCCTGTGCTCCACATCCTTGCCAGCATTTGGTGTTGTCAATGTTCTAGATTTGGGCTGTTCTAATAGTGGAATCTCCTTGTAGTTTTAAATGCCTTTCTCTGATGACATGTGATATAGAGCATATTTTCATATGCTTATTTACCATCTGTATATCTTCTTTGGTGAGATATTTGTTCAGGTCTTAGGCCATTTTTTAATTGGGTGCTTGTTTTCTTATTGTTGAGTTTTACGAGTTCTTTGTGTATTTTGGATAATAATTCTTTATCAGTGTCTTTTGCAAATATTTTCTCCCAGTCTGTGGTTTGTCTTTTCATTCTTTTGATATTGTCTTTTGCAGAGCAAAAGTTTTTTTTTTTATTTTAATGAAGTCCAGCTTATCAATTATTTCTTTCATGAATTGTTCCTTTGGTGTTTTATCTAAAAAGTCCTTGCTATACCCAAGGTCATCTAGGTTTTCTCCTATATTGTCTCCTAGGAGTTTTATAGTTGTGAGTTTTACAAAATGTCTGTGATTAATTTTGAGTTAATTTTTGTGAGGGGCTGATAAGCACTCTTAAGGTGGCTGTGTTTTCACCTAAGTTAAAAAGTCTATTATAACCATTGTGAACATGTAATAGCATATGATGATGTCCTGAATGTCACGGACCATAGAAATTATGGCATCACTTTGTCATTTTTGGCTCACTATTTTGTAGTTGGAATAGATATTTAATGATAATTTGTGCTGAATTGTGGTCCCCCCTTTAGTTCATATGGTAAAATCCTAACCCCCAGTACCTCAGAATGGCACTGTATTTGGAGATAGAGCCTTTAAAGAAGTAATTAAGGTTAAATGAGGTCATTAGGGTGGGCCCTTGATGCTATCACAAAAATACCGCAGACTGACTGGCTTTAACAATGGACATTTATTTCTTAGAATTCTGGGGGCTGGAAATCCAAAGTCAAGGTCATAGTAGATTTGTTTCTTGATGAGAGATCTCTTCCTGCTTTCAGACAGTCACCTTCTCACTATATTCTCACATGGCCATAACAGATAGAGAAAGTGAGCTCTGGGCTCTTCTTGTAAGGATACTAATCCCATCGTGAGGGCTCCACCCTCCCCTAAGATGAGGTGGGAGAGGTAGACAAGCATATTAGGAAAAAGGGATCTTGTGCTTTCAGTAACCTGCTTTTCTTAGTCGGTATATTGATTCATATGTCATTAAAGATTGTCTTAGAACAGTGACTTTCAAACAGAGCTCTCAGAATCCTGGGTGTCCTTGGAGTGCATCATTGCCAGGGCCTGGCTCTGGGAAGCTGAACCTTCCTCAACCTGAAAGACTGCTTTTATTGTGCAAAATTCTCTTAAAATTTTTACTTTAACAAAAGGTTCTACCCAGAAAAAGTTTGAAAGCCACTGTTCTACAACGTGATTTTTTTTTTAGATTAATATTTCTTTCTTTCTTTTTTTTTAATTGCAGTAACATTGGGTTATAACATCATATAGCTTTTGGATGTACATCATAATATATTTCTAATTCTGTGTAGATTACATCATGTTCATCACCCAAAAACTAATTATAGTCCATCCCCTCACATGTGAGCCTAATCACCCCTTTTGCCCTCCCCCCCCGATAGTAACCACCAATCCATTCTCCGTTGCTATGTGTTTGTTTGTCACTGTTTTTATCTTCTACTTATGAGTGAGATCATATAGTATTTGACTTTCTCCCTCTGACTTATTTCAGTCAGCATAATACCCTCAAGGACCATCCATGTTGTCACAAATGGCCGGATTTCATCATTTCTTCTGGCTGAGTAGGATTCCATTGTGTATAAATACCGCAGCTTCTTTATCCATTCGTCCCTTGATGGGCACCTAGGTTACTTCCAAATCTTGGCTCTTGTGTATAATGCTGCAATGAACACAGGGGTGCAGCTATCATTATGCCTTTGCATTTTCAAGTTATTTGGATAAAAACCCAACAGTGGGATAGCTGGATCATATGGTAGATCTATTCTTAATTTTCTGAAGATACTCCATACTGCTTTCCATAGTGGCTGCACCAGTTTGCACTCCCCCTAGCAGTGTACAAGGGTTCCCTTCTCTCCACACCCTCTCCAACATTTGTTGTTTCCTGTCTTATTAATTATAGCTATTCTGAATGGAGTGAGGTGATACCTCATTATAGTTTTGATTTGCATTTCCTTGATAGCTAATGATGTTGAGCATCTTTTCATATGCCTGTTGGCCATCTGTATATCTTCTTTGGAGAAATCTCTATTCAGATCTTTTGCCCATTTTTTAATTAGGTTGTTGGTTTTTTTGTTGTTGAGCTTTATGAGTGCTTTGTATAATTTGGATATTAACCCCTTATCTGATAGATGGTTTGCAAATATCTTCTCCCAATTGTTAAGTTGTCTTTTTGTTTTGTTGATGGTTTCCTTTGCTGTGCAGAAGCTTTTTAGTTTGATGTAGTCCCATTTGTTCATTTTTTCTTTTATTTCCCTTGCCCAGTCAGACATGGTACTTGAAAATATGCTGCTAAGACCAATGTCAAAGAGCATACTGCTGGTGTTTTCTTCTAGAAGTTTCATGTTTTCGGGTCTTACATTCAAGTCTTTAATCCATTTTGAGTTGATTTTTGTGCATGGTGTAAGGGAATGGTCTACTTTCATTCTTTTGCATGTGGCTGTCCAATTTTCCCAGCACCATTTATGGAAGAAACTCTCCTTTCTCCGTCGTATGCGCTTGGCTCCCTTGTCAAATATTAGCTGTCCATAAATGTGTGGGTTTATTTCTGGGCTCTCAATTCTGTTCCATTGATCTGTGAGTCTGTTTTTGTGCCAGTACCATGCTGTTTTGGTTACTATGGCTTTGTAGTACATTTTGAAATCAGGGAGTGTGATATCTCCAGCTTTGTTCTTTTTTCTCAGGAATCCTTTGGCTATTCGGGGTCTTTTGCTGTTCCATATAAATTTTAGGATTCTTTGTTCTATTTCTGTGAAAAATGTTTTTGGAACTTTGATAGGGATTGCATTGAATCTGTAGATTGCTTGTGGAAGTATGGACATTTTAACGATCTTAATCATTCCAATCTAAGAGCACAGAATATCTTTCCATTTCTTTGTGTCTTCTTCAATTTCTTTCAACAATGTTTTACAGTTTTCAGCGTACAATCTTTCACTTCTTTGGTTAAGTTTATTCCTAGGTATTTTATTCTTTTTGTTACAATTGTAAATGGGATTATATTCCTAATTTCTTTCTGCTACTTCGTTGTTAGTGTATAGAAACACAACTGATTTTTGTATGTTGATTTTGTATCCTGCAACTTGACTGTATTCATTTATTATTTCTAAAAGTTTTTGAGTGGATTCTTTAGGGTTTTCTATATATAAAATCATGTTTGCAAAGAGTGACAGTTTCACTTCTTCTTTTCCAGTATGGATCCCTTTTATTTCTTTTTCTTGCCTGATTGCTCTGGCTAGGACTTCCAATACTATGTTAAATAAGAGTGGTGAAAGTGGGCATCCTTGTCTGGTTCCTGTTCTTAGAGGGATAGCTTTCAGTTTTTCTCCATTGGGAATGATATTAGCTCTGGGTTTGTCATATATGACCTTTATTATGTTGAGATACTTTCCTTCTATACCCATTTTATTTAGAGTTTTTATCATAAATGGATGCTGTATCTTGTCAAATGCTTTCTCTGCATCTATTGAGATGATCATGTGATTTTTATTCTTCATTTTGTTAATGTGGGGTATCACGTTGATAGATTTGAGGATGTTGAACCATCCCTGCATCCCTGGAATGAAACCCACTTGATCATGATGTATTATCTTTTTAATGTATTGTTGTATTCGATTTGCTAGTATTTTGTTGAGGATTTTTGCATCGATGTTCATCAGTGATATTGGCCTGTAATTTCCTTTTTTTGTGTTGTCCTTGTCTGGTTTTGGTATCAGGATAATGTTGGCTTCATAGAATGAGTTAGGAAGCCTCCCCTCCTCTTCAATTTTTTGGACGAGTTTGAGAAGGATAGGTATTAAGTCTTCTTTGAATGTTTGGTAGAATGCACCAGGGAAGCCATCTGGTTCTGGACCTTTATTTTTTGGGAGCTTTTTGATTGCTGTTTCAATCTCCTTACTGGTGATCGGTCTATTCAAATTTTCCACTTCTTCTTGGTCCATTTTTGGGAGGTTGTATGTTTCTAAGAATTTATCCATTTCTTCTAGATTATCCAAGTTGTTGGTGTATAGCTTTTCATAGCATTCTCTTATTATTTTTTGTATTTCTGAGGTATCTGTTGTAATCTCTCTTCTTTCATTTCTGATTTTATTTATTTGAGCCTTCTCTCTTTTTTTCTTGGTGAGTCTTGCTAAGGGTTTGTCAATTTTGTTTATCTTTTCAAAGAACCGCTCTTGGTTTCATTAATTTTTTCTATTTTTTTTTAGTCTCTATATTGTTTATTTCTGCTCTGATTTTTATTATTTCCTTCCTTCTACTGATTTTGGGCTTTGTTTGTTGTTCTTTTTCCAGTACCTTTAGATGCTCCTTTAGATTGTCTATTTGGGATTTTTCTTCTTTGTTGCAGTAGGCCTGAATTGCTATAAACTTCCCCCTTAAAACTGCTTTTGCTGTGTCCCACAGATTTTGGCATGTTGTATTTTCATTTTCATTTGTCTCCAGGAATTTTTTGATTTCTCCTTTGATTTCTTCATTGACCCAATCGTTGTTTAGTAGCATTTTGTTTAATCTCCACATTTTTGTGGCTTTTCTGTTTTTCCTCCTGTAGTTGATTTCTAGTTTCATACCTTTGTGTCAGAAAAGATGATGGTATTATTTTGATCTTGTTAAATTTATTAAGACTTGTTTTGTGGCCTAATATATGATCAATCCTGGAGAATGTTCCATGTGTGTTTGAAAAGAATGTATATTCTGTGGTTTTTGGATGGAATGTTCTGTATATATGTACTAAGTCCATCTGGTCTAATGTGTCATTTAAGGCCAGTATTTCCTTATTGATCTTCTGTTTGGGTGATCTATCCATTAGTGTAAGTGGAGTGTTAAAGTCCCCTACCATTATTGTGTCTATTTCTCCTTTTATGTCTGTTAATAATTGCTTTATATATTTAGGTGCTCCTATGTTGGGTGCATAGATATTTACAAGTGTTATATTTTCTTGTTGGATTCTTCCCTTTATCATTAGGTAGTGCCCGTCTTTGTCTCTTGTTACAGTTTTTGTTTTAAAGTCTATTTTATCTGATATAAGTATTGCTACCCCTGCTTTCTTTTCTTTGCCATTTGCATGTAATATCTTTTCTCATCCTTTCACTTTCAGTTTGTGAGTGTCTTTAGGTTTGAAGTGTGTCTCTTGTATGCAGCATATACATGGGTCTTGTATTTTTATCCAATTGGCCACCCTATGGCATTTGATTGGAGCATTTAGTCCATTGATGTTTAAAGTAGCTATTGATAAATATGTATTTATTGCCATTTTGTTACTTTTTTTTTTCTGAGTGTTTTAGTAGTTCTTCTCTGTTCCTGTCTTTTTCTCTTGCTCTCTTCTCTTGTGGTTTGATGGCTATCTTTAGTAATATGTTTGATTTCCCTTGTCTTACTTTCTTGTTTGCTTGTTATAGGTTTCTGATTTGTGATTCCCATGAGGACCCTATTTAATATTCTATGTATATAACAGTCTATATCGAGTTGATAGACTCTTTAGCTTGACCTCTTTCTAAAAGCTCCACTTTTTCACTCCCATCCTCCCACATTTTATGTTTTTCAAATCATATATAGTCTCTTGTTTAGTGTGTGTCTACCATTACCCTCTTATGATTGAAATAGGTGATTTTAGTACATTTGTCTTTTAACCTTCATATTATCTTCACAAGTAGATGACCTGCTACCTTTACTGTATTTTTACCTTTACAAGTGATTTTATTGCCTGATTTTTTTGTTGTTTTGTTTTTTTGATAATATATATATTTTTATCTCTATTTGTGGTCATTGCTTTCCCACTGAAATAAGTCCCTTCAGCATTTCTTGTAGAACTGGTTTCTTGGTGATATACTCCTTTAATTTTTGCTTGTCTGGGAAGCTCTTTAGCTCTCCTTCTAATCTGAATGACACCTTTGATGGATAGAGTATTCTTGGCTGTAGGTTTTTTCCTTTTAGCCCTTTAAATACATTGTGCCATTCTCTTCTTGCCTGTAGGGTCTCGGCTGAGAAGTCCACTGATAGACTGATGGGCTTCCCTTTATATGTCACTTGTGGCCTTCCTCTTGCTGCTTATAGGATTCTCTCTTTATCTTTGATTTTGAACATTTTAATTATAATATGTCTTGGTGTGGGCCTCTTTGGGCTTCTCTTGTTTGGAGCTCTCTGTGCTTCCTGAACTTGGATGTCTGTTTCCTTCCTCAGATTAGGAAAATTTTCATCTATTATTTCTTCAAATAAATTTTCTGCCCCTTTGTCTCTCTCTTCTCCTTCTGTGACACCTATAATCCAAATGTTAGCACGCTTGATATTGTCCCAGAGTTCCCTTACACTGTTCTCATTCTGTCTAATTCTTTCTTCTTTTTTCTGTTCTGCTTGGGTGATTTCCTCTAGTCTTTCCTCTAGCTCACTCATCTGTTCTTCTGCTTCTTCTACTCTGCTATTGAGTCCCTCTAGTGAATTTCTCATTTCCAGTATTGTATTCTTCATTTCTGATTGTTTTTTTTTAAATATCTTCCAGTTCTTTGCTGATGTGCTCACTGTGTTCATCCAGTCTTCTTCCCATACTCTGAGCATGCTCATGATATTTTGTTTGAACTCTTTGTCAATTAGGTTGCTTGTTTCTGTTTCATTTAGTCCTTTTTCTGGGGTTTTGTCCTGTTCCCTTGCTTGGAAAGTGTTCCTTTGTCTCCTCATTATGCCTCTATTTCTGTGCTTATTTCTATGTATTAGGTGAGTCAGCTATCTCTCCCAATCTTGGAGAAGTGGCCTTATGTATGAGATGCCTTGTGAGGCCCAGCAGTGTGCTTCCCTCTCATCACCAGTCCAGAAGATCCAGGAGTGACCCCTTTGTGGGCTACTTGTGTCCTTCTTCTGAGGCAGGGTTGCTCCCACTGCCAGAACCCAGGGAGTCTAGTCTTTCCTTCCCTGGCCAGCTGTTTGTAAATCCGGTCTGGGGAGCCTCAGCACCATTGGCTACAAAGTCTATCAGCACACTCCTATTACATTTTTCCTCTTATTTGGGTTGGTACCCAGTGTAGCTTGTTGCTAAGCTCAGGGGCTTACAGTTGCTATAGGCCTCAGGCCTGCAAGGCTGTTGTCAGTGCTCTTAGGAGTGCAGCTGAGTGGGGCTGGCCCTAGGCTCAGGAGCACTCACTTAATTCAGGCTTTGGAAGGTGGAGCTGATCCTTTTTATGGCTATTTGTGAAGCACAGGTCTTCTGTCGCTGATAAGCTTCACCTCCCACAGGACCACACACACTGTCAACACAGTCCTGGTCTGTGCATGCTTCTCAACCCCCTGGAGCATACCCTGACACTGCATTGCAGAGGCCCCCACCTCTCCACCAATGCCCCCCACAGTTCACCTGGTCCTCACACAGGCCCTGCCCCACAGAGGCAGACACCCTTTCCTGCCTGTAGAGGATCAAGTTACCCAGTCAATGCAGGCTGAAAAGTAGCCTGAGGGCTTGCTGTTAGCTGGGGCCAGTCCCTAGGGCGAGTTGCCTACCCTGGCTGAACTGGATTAAATCTGTGCTCTAGCGGGCATGGCAGACCCCTGGGCTAACAGGCCAAGGGATGAACCTCAATGACGCCCACCCGGGTCTATGTCAGCATGCCTGGACGAGTTCAGAAAAATGGCCCCGACCAATGTCTCAGTCTCTGGAGAGGTCCCTCCTCTCACCAAGATACCCCCAGAACCTACCACATGAGTCTCGTTTCACCACAGGATTGTCAGCCTTCTCTCTGGTGATTTTAGGTTGCTGCAGTGAGTGAGTTTGTGCTTGGGCCCTTTAAGACCCGGGTCTTTTCGGCTTTTGGCCGATAGCTTTTCTGAGGGTATCCTCGCTGCAGTTAATAGCCAGCAAAGCCAGACAGTAAGACCCTCGTCTCAGTTGGGCTGAGTCTGAAGGATGCTTATAGTAGTATCAGCCCCTGCTCTGGACCTCACTCCTCCAGGGAGGGCTGCGTACCTTAGGGTGGCTCCCACCTGGCCAGCTAAGAAGCTCTGCTGCTCCCAAAGGTGGCTTTTTTCCTCTCCAGCAGGAATTTCTGCCTCTTCCACGTTAGTCAGGATTGTCCCTTGTTGTGGGGGTTCTTTTCATCCAGTTTACAGTTTTCTCTCCAGGGTAATTTTTCCCAAAGTAGTGGTAACCTGGTTGTGTTTGTGGGAGGAGATGAGTTCAGAGTCTGCTTATGCTGCCATCTTGAATAATCTCTACAACATGATTTTTGTGTTCTATACAATGATACATGCTCATCCTTTATATGGGTATGTTTTACTTTATTTAACTAATCCCCCGTAGCTGAATATTTAGGTTTATTTATTTATTTTTGCTTGAGGAAGAGTGGCCCTGAGCTAACATCTGTGCCCATCTCCCTCTATTTTGTATGTGGGACGCTGCCACAGCATGGCTTGATGACTGGTGTAGGTCTGTGCTTAGGATCCGAACCTGGGAAACCAGGCTGCCGAAGTGGAGCACACTGAACATAACCACCACACCACTGGGCTGGCTCCTTAGGTTGTTTTTAATGTTTCACTAATAAAAAACCCAGATGAGCTTCTCTATTCAGAATTTTTTGTACCTATAACTTCTTTGTGCAATATAACTGATTCTTTCCTCAGAAATCACCCTAAAACTTAGAGGCATAAAACAAAAACAATCCTTTATTATTGGGTCAGGGATTCAGGAGCAGCTGGGCAGGGTCTTTCCTGAGGTTGCAGTTAGATGTTGGTTGGGGCTGCAGTCATCTGAAAGCTTGATGAAGGCTGCAGGATCCACTCCATGATGCCTGATGCACGTGGCTGGTAAATTGGTGCTGGTTATGGGTGGGAAGCCTTTGTTCTTCACCACATGAGCCTCTCCACAGGTCTGCTTATGGCGGCTGACTTCCCCAGAACAAAACATTCCAGAAAGCAAGACAGAAGTTGCAATGCCTTTTATGACCTCACAAAGGAAATCACACACTCTTACTTCTGCCATTTTCTGTTGCTCACTGTGGTAAGCAGAATAGTGACCCCTCAAAAGTGGCCTAAACAGTGGAACTTGTGAATATGTTATCTTCTATCACAAAAGGGAATTTGCAGATGTTAAGTTAGGATTTTGAGATGGGCAGATTATCCTGGATTATCCAGGTGGGTCCAGTGTAATCACAAATGATGTTATTAGTAACACAGAGACACAGGAGAATTAGAGTCAGAGAAGGAGATGTGACTACAGGAGCAGATGTCAGAGTGATGTGGTTGCTGGCTGGAAGGAGGCCATGAGCCAAGAAATGCAGGCAGCCTCCGGAAGCTGAAAAAGGCAAGGAAACAGATTCTCCCTCAACGCCTCCGAAGAAAATGCATCCATGTCAACATCTTGATATTATCCCATTATGACTCATTTTGAACTTCTGACTTCCCAAACTATAAGATAATAAATTTATGTTGTTTTAAGCCACTGAATTTGTAGTGATTTATTATAGCAGCCATAGGATGCTAATGCAATCTTATAGCCATAGTTCATTGTGGGAGGGAACTGCACAAAGGAGTGAATACCAGGTAGCAAGGATCATTTGGAGCCATTCCACAAAAGGTATGCGTATTTTTAAGGTTTTGATATCTATATTGTCAAACTGCCCCTTAGAAAGATTGAATGAATCTCTACAACCAGAAATTTAGATAAATACAGGTTCAGTGAGATCAGAGATGTCTTTCAAATGACCAATCTTTCCAGCACATGCATCTTCTTGTGGAGGAGAATATAAAGGGGAAGTGGTTTTTAATTGTCTAGGTATCTTTGCTTCTGACATAGCCGGAGAATAGGTAGCAAATGGGAGGTCTCCAGCCAAGGACCCGTCTCTATGCGTCTTGAGGCCATTTTCTTTTCCCATCACAGTTTATTCTGACCCTCTTCGATAAAAGTAAATTCTTAGTTTCAATTCTGTAAACGTATTTTCACCTAACAGAATTTAAGAAACATGTCATACTTTAAAGCCAAGAGATTCCTAAATATAGCTGAATTTTTGTTTCCTTTAATATTACTCTGAGATTGGCTCTCAATCCGGTGAAGATTTTCATAGGGTTCTGAACAGAGGAGCTTGAAATAGACACATGTGTGTTTAAGAGGAGGCAAGTGATTTCCATAGTAGCTAAGGTGAGCTGCTCCTTTGCAGGAGGCACAGTGTCTGCTGGGGGAAATTTAAAAATGCTTATCTCCAGCTCCCTGTTGATCGCACCTAATATCTGAATGTGTTTTCATAATGCTGACCTTACGGTCTTGGGCCATGGTGAGTGAGGAAAGACTTATTTTTTCAATGGAGTATGTACTGACCAACAGAGAAATGCTGAGCAGGGGTCTTTCTCATTTTAGAAGTTATTTTCTTTTTCCTGGAGGATATAAATGCTTTAAAAATTAATTAAGCCAAAAAGGAGATATGCCAGCAAGCACATGCTATTTCCAGCAAGGAAGTCCAGATCCCTCAGTGTGCTTTTCCTGGCTTTCCCCACTATACTCACAGACTTTCTCAGTCAAAGGGGATTTAGAGGCCACTTAGATCCCCTTATCTTAGAAGTGAGGGATCCGACGCCTACGGGCTTGATCTGCCATGAAAACTCAGGATGTGTAAATACTAGACCAAGTACTAGACTGAAAAAGAATATATTTTATTTACCATTCAAGTGGCTTTGGAGTTTCTCTTTACCCTGTATCTTTTCCCTCTTCCCTGTAATCAGACAGGAACTTTCAATTGAAAATCTTGGAAAACGTAACCCAAGCTTATTTAAGCCAACAGGGTATTTATTGAGTAATGTAACTTTAAGAATAAAACAAAAACATAGATATAGAGAACAAATTGGTGGTTACCAGAGGGGAGTGGGGTAGGGGAAAGGGTGAAATAGGTGAAGGGGAAAAGAGGTACGAACTTACAGTCATAAAATAAATAAGCGATGGGGGTGTAATGTACAGCATAGGGAATGTAGTCAACAATATTGTAATAGCTTTGTATGATGACAGATGGTTACTAGTCTTATCAGGGTGATCATTTTGTAATGTAAATAAATGTCAAATCACTGGATCATACACCTGCAAAATGTAAAATCTACAGATAGATTTGACTCCTGTGAGGTTTGACTCAGATACTCAAATGCTTTCTCCAGGACCTGACTTCTCCCTCCGTCTCTTTGTTCTATTTCCTCTGTGTCAGATCCATTTTCAAATCCACTTCATCCTTGCAGGGATATTAGCCCTATCATTCTGCAGGTTCACTTCCAGTAGGAGAGAGCTTGCCTCTTTCCTGGCTGCTGAGCAAGTTTCCCTGCGTCATATTGTCCTGTGCTCATCACTAAACCAATGTTATTGGCCAGGATGTTGCATTGTTCTGATTTGTCAGACCTGAGTCAGGTGCCAGATCCCTGGAGCAGGGAGGTGGAGCCAATGCTTTTTGAGTCACAGGGACTGAGAGTTGTGGGAAATTCTGGATATTGTTACTAAAAGGAGGGGAATGGATGCTGGCCACCAAGTTTCAAATGGCATTCTGTATTCCCTTTAAAAATGTCTTCCTTTTCATTTCAGTTGTGGAGTACCTACCAAGTGCCAGCTATACATTTGAGATAAAACAGACAAGGTCTCTGACACGTGGAGTTTGTAATCTGGGAAAAGGGATGGGTGTGTGCAGAAATGATCATTAACATAAATAATCCCACAAATAGGTTAAATAAAAAAACAAACAAAAAGTGTTAGTGCTTATCTACTAGAGATAGATGCTGGAATATTTACAGATAAAATGATGTGATATCTGGGATATCTTCTTCCAAGTTGTCTGGGTTTGTGTAGGGGGGTGGATAGTGGATGGGGTGCAGATGAAAAAAATTGGTTAGATAATTGATGAAGCCGGTTGATGAATGTGTGGGGATCCATTATACTATTCTCCCTGCTTCTGTAAGTGTTTGAAATTTTCTATAATAAAAGTTTAAGAAAGCAATCCTACAGACAAATATGCTATTGGATAAGTGCCATGAAGGAAAATAAAATTATATATATAATGTACAGGAGGACCCAACTAAGTTTCAGTGGTCAGGGAAGAGTTTCCAAGGAAGTGATGTGTTGCTCATCATCTCAAGCGTCACTAATATTGAGGAGGACAGTACATAACATCCCTCTCTTTCCACTTGAGTTTGGAACGAATTGAGAGAAAGACGCAGGAGACAGACAGATGGAGATCAAAATGTCAGCTTTATTACTGATACAATTTAGGATGTGGCTTACATGTGTGGTCGAATAAGCTTGCTAATACTCCTCTGAATTGAATTTATGCTGGAAAACTGCAGGCAAGGTTGCAGATCGGAATATACCCTCATGAAAGCTGGACTAGGGAGCAAGATAAGTGCTGGCCGGGGATACCCAACTGTCCTAGGATGGAGGGAGGAGTGAGTCAGAGTGGGATAAAAAGCCATAAGTGTCACCACACAATGGATGCATGAGGAGTGGAGGGATAAATGTTCCTCTCTGCATGAGGGATGAGGGGTGGAGAATAGGGAAGTATTTCCTGGGCAGATGGAACAGTGTGTGCAAAGGCCCTGTCTATATGATGTACAAGGCACTGTGCCTAGTGCTGGGGGTATATAGGATTGAACAAGGTTTGGTCTCCACCCTCAAGTTGTCCATGACTTATGTGGGAGACAAATATGGAAAGATCAAACCACAATAGACAGGACACACTTAAATATTGCTAAGGAGGAGCAAGTGCAATATAGGTTGACATTATAGAGGAAGTCAAGATGAATTCTGAGCGTGTACTAGTAGAGGAGAGAGAGAAGGAGGGCAAAGGGAAAGGAAGAGGAAAATTAGGAAAGTCTTCCCGGAAGAGCAGTTATTTAACTGGTCCTTAAGGGGGGTAGAATTCCCATAAGGGGAGGAGCAAGGAAGGGCACTCCAGGCAAAGGGAACTGCATGGGCCTCTCCTGGCCTATTTCTGTCCAGTGTTCCCACCTTTGTAATTGTCGCCACATTCTTCTGGCTTCCCAGGGAGGGGAGCCTCCTCCCATCACCTCCCTGAGGTTCTGTGAAGCCTCAGAGCACAGACCCGGCTTTCAGAGCTCCCACTGTCCCCCCAAAGTGATGCCACCCTCAGGCTGCCTGATGGGCTTGTGTGGGAGAAGGGCTGTAAGTGAGCCAGGAGGCAGGTCCACAATTACAACAAATTTATTAATGGTTTGAGGTCAAGATTGCAGAGAATCAGAATTTGTCTCAGCGGAATGTAACACACTTGGGTGAGTGGCAGAGGAGTTTTCATTGTATGCTGCTGCTGTCACATGAAATGACATTGTCATCCTTTTCTCTTCCCCCTACTTTCTAAAGCTTTTAAAGTAACAGGCTTGAGAGAGTGCCTTTTTAGAAGTGGGAGGAGTAGTGGGAGAGAAATTTTCCTTCTCAGGAGAACATGTGACAAGTCTTCATCTGATGTCTTTTGCATAAGTAGTGGGATTCCCACTTAAGACTCTGTTATTCTTAAAGAAAACAATAGATTGAAAGCATGTCTATTTTCAAAGATTCATCAAAGAGCTATCTGTGTTTAGGACTTTAAAGTGTTTTTCTTGCCCTAAAATAATTTACATGTAGTGAAAGCACAGGTGAGGTCTTGCCACACTGAATATTTTTTAACCTTTTAGCTTTTACAGCCCCAGGTTGCAAGCAAGCAGTTTTAAGGGATGCATATTTAGGTAAAAGAAGAGGCAACCTTTTATCAGAATGCTAAAGGGTTTATCAACAGGCTGTTGTTGACCAAAGGAGACAATTTGGAACAGCCTTCCAGGGCTCCTGTTACAACCCTTCAGGTTATAGCTACTCAGCACATGTGAAAAAGGCACCCTTCCTCCAGGGAGGCAGCCCCAGGCCAGCTTGGTAGAGTGTGGAGCCCAGAGCACCTGCTGGGTTTCAGTGCCTACTTTGTCCCTCGGCCAGGGCCCTTCTTTAGTGACCCACCTGCAGACTTATGGCTATGTTCAGCAACAGGCTAATGTGTTATTGGCTACTCTGGTTTGGGTTGCTGAATTTCCTTATTTTTGCCAAAATTACATCCTTTTAAACTTGAGAGTTGTGATAGCTCATTTCACGTGTCAACTTGACTGGATCATGGTGTGCCCAGATATTTGACTAAACATTATTTCTGAGTGTGTCTGTGAGAGTGTATCCACGTGAGATTAGCATTTGAATTTGTAGACCAAGTAAAGCAGATTGTCCTCCCCAATGTGGTTGGACCTCACCTATACAATGATACAATGCCTTGAGTGAATACAACAAAAAGGTGAAGGAAGGGACAAGCTCTCTGTCTCTGCCCAGTTGAGTTGGGGCATCAGTCTTCTCCTCCTCTCAGTCTGGGACTTACACTGTCGGTGCTCCTGGTTCTCAGGCCTGCGGACTTGGACGGGAACTACCCTGCAAGTTCTCCTGGGATTCAAGCTTGCAGAAGGCAGACTGTGGGAGTTCTCAGCCTCCATAATCATGTGAGCCAATCTTTTATAATAAAACTCTTTATATATATATATGTGTGTGTGTGTGTGTGTGTGTATATACACATACATAAAATCTCTGATTGGTCCTGTTTCTCTGGAGAACCCTAATACAAGAGTCAATGATGATCTAAAATTGTTTGATTTCTCAAGAAATACATCAAGAAGTTTTCTTGACCAAAAGATATTCATTCTCTTTAGAAGCCCTTTTTTTCCTATCTGATTTTCCACGTCACTTCCCCTTTCAGACCACAACATTGCCAATCTTCTCACTCTTTTTGTTTCTGGCTACTTTTCTGCAGTGCCCTTCAGCGCTCCTAAGGCTCCTCTGGAAATCCCAGTTTATTCATGTCCATCCTGGTAGGGATGTTCTATGGCGAAGGGTCAAGGAGTAGAATTTTTGATTTGGTCAGTTTAGAAATGGGTCATATCCCTGAATTAACTCAAGAGTTCCTGCACATTTGAAATTAAGACTATTAAAGAGAGAATTCAGATTTCATAGAAACTTTGTTTATATTTATATATTTGATTTACTCATCCATTTATTGAGTGCCAGGTACTGAGCTAGGTGCTGTGGAGCAAACAGAGAAGAATAAGATATTGTCCATATCCTCAAGGTTCTTGCAGTTTACTGACACAGTTAGACAAAAATAAATATATTATGATACAAGATACAGTGGGTCTAATAAGCAAGTTCCAAGTGCTACAGTAGTTCGGATGGAGAGGAGATCTCTTCTGATTAGTAGGAAATGGAAATCTTGGAAGTGACTTTTGAACACAGATTGAAGAACAAATGGGAAAAAACAATGAGATGGGAGGCAGAATTACAGACTGGTGGTGTGGCAAAGCGTAGACAATATTAGGAAGGGCATGTGGTCTGATTTAACTGAAGCATAGGGTATGATGATGGTAATAATAATGAGATAAATTATTTACTGAATATTTACTATTTGCATGCACTGTTTCTAATCTGCAAATTCTATAAGGAAGGCACTGTTAGTCCCTTTACAGATGAAAAGATCTTCATTTCAGAGAAGTCATGTAACTTGCCCACAGTTATTTAGGTGTTAAGTGCTGGTGCTGGGAATCAAATGCAGATCTAGCTGACTCAAAAGCCTGTGTTCTTTCTACTGTACTACTACTGTCTTCAACCTGTGCATGTGGAGGAGAAAATGAGGAATGATATTTCATTCATGCAATAGATTGTGTGGGGTAAGAGAGAGGAGGCATATGCAAGGAAAAGAATATGCTTTGATTGAAAAAGACTTGTTAATAGGGTGTTTCTCTGGTAAAGGAATCCTCATAGCCAGATGACACTATGAAAAATGATGATGATGACAATAAATGTCACTTACTGAATGCCAAAAACGTGCCAAAATTACGTCATCTCTGATGCTCATAACTACATATAGCACAGTTGTATGATTTGTTCCCTGTTGTAGGGGAAAGAGCAGAAGCGTAGAGCTGGAAAGAACTTGGTTCAAATCCTGCCTCTACTCTTTTCTGGTTATTGAACGCTAGGCAGGTTATTTAATGTATATGAGCCTCAATATCCTCTGTATATCATCTGTAAAATGGGCATGTATGCATATGCCATAGAGTTATTGTGAATGTTAGGAAAAATTTTAAAAAGCTATAATCCATTTTATAACAAGAAAAGAAGAATTAGATAATTAAAATTTTACTATAGAGGCAAGGGTGTCTCTGAACATGTTTGAATGAAAAATATGATAATGACATGATGAAAATATGAATAGTCATAGTACCAAAATTTAAACTACCTTAATAAACGTTCTTTCCTTTACAAAAAGAATTATGTACCAGAACAGGCAACTGAGGATATGACTGTGAATTTAAATATGTTCTGAGAGCTGAGAGGATTTATGTTAGTGTATATAACAGCAATATATACCTAAAAATTATTGGTTGTAGAACCTCATGAAAAGAAAAACTGATTCTTACTATGTTGAAATATGCTTTTACATCCATTGTATTAATGCAGTTCTGTCTGGATTTTTAATGACAGTTTTTAATTCTTTCTGAGAAAAAAATCAGAACATCGAAAGTAGGTCAGGCTGAGCATAGGTTTCTTTTCCTAGCTTGATGTGCACTTACACTGTAGATTGAGAATTGAATCCTCTCAGAATGAAAACTGGATGATTCTGACATTTATATTGAGTATCAGAAATATTATAAACATATTTACTGAAAGCATTGCTGCGGTTGTTTTGAATATAGCATTCTTGCAAAAACCACTTGTCTAGAAGACTTTGTTTTTGCTAATAGGCTCTTCTAATTGAGACTCTTGTGTGGAAACCTCCCAGAGGGAAATCCTGTAATTACTGAAGGCAGGGAGGGAGTGTACAGCATGCTGGATAATTTCACCTTCCTGAAGCCCTAGTCCCTGACGCTTGCACTGATCTCTTACCTTATCCCAGGACACTGGACCTCGATTAACTTATCAAAAGAAATATTTGGAACAACTTTTAAGCATATGCAATTAGCAGAGTCTTTAGGATGTATTTATGCTTATCTTGTAAAATGTCAAATAACTATTCCTGGAACATATTGCAGAGACCTCTATTGAATTATCAAGTGTCACCAGGTTTGTTAAGCAGAAAAAAAATCCCCAAACTGGGAGAGTATTTTCTTGAAAGGATTCTTTTTATGACACTAGGACAAAGTGCTAAAAAATAAGTCCATCCTGAAAAATATTTTGTCAGTCTTGCCCTGGAGTAATCTATGCACAATGTATAGTTTTAAAAGTCAAATAAGTGTTTGTAATGAAATAATTAGTCTACCCCACTTTACAATCTAAATCTGAATAATTTGTTTTAATGTAGACACATAAAAATGCTACAATATCATCCGCTGCTCTTATTTTCTCAGTATTCAGGTATTTGCAAGTCTTAAAAAATTTATACATCTTAACCCTGGAATTTATCCTATTTTAGGAATTTATCCCAGGTAAGTAGTCATACATTTAGATGCATAAAATGTACAAAAATGGTGGCTGTAACATTATTTATGACAGTAAAAATATTGGAAACATCCTAAGTAATAATAGGAGAGTGCTTAAATACATTAGACTAGACTTATACATTGGAATATTAGGCAGCCATTAAAAATTTTGCAGAATAGTTGACAACTTCAGGAAATTCTTGAGGTTTGATGTAAGGATTATAATGAAGATTGTGCGTACAGTATCTTTCCAGATGGTAAAAATGTCAAAATATGTTTGTGTTAAAATTATTGGAAGGAAATACATCAAAATATAACTGCCTGTTTTGGGGCAGTGGGATTTTGAGTGATTTGTTTCCTTTCTTGTTGTTCGTTCATTCATTCATTCATTTAACAAGTCTTTATTGAGAACCTAACATGCGATAGGCAGTACACTAGAGTTGCACATTCAGTGGTAAGCAAAAATAGTCTCTGCATCATCATCCTTCCAATCTAGTGGAGAAGATATATATTAATAAAACACCATGCAAACAAATGTAAAATTACAACTGTGATAAGTGCTAAGAGGGAAGGCAACCCTGAGAGCATGCAATAGAGAACCTAGCGTAATTTGGGGTTTAGTTCACTGAGGAACTGACAAGCGTACTTAAACTTGACTCGTGGGTAGGAGATTTAAGCAGATGCACGGGGGAGGAGGATGGGGAGAGCATTCCTTTGCAAAGGAACAGCATTGGAAAGTCCCTGTGGTAGGATGGAACATGGTATGTTTGAAAAAGCAAAAGGGGGCTGAATGTGGTGATGTGGCAAGAGGGGTTAGGGAGTGTAAGATAGGATTTTCGTTTTTGAAATTTCACTCATTTTTATAATGTAAAAAGAGATTGGAGGGAGGGAAAACAGAATCAGGGAACCAAGCTGGGGGATTAATAGCAGTAGAACAGGTAAGTGATCATGGTACACTGGATTAAGGAGATGAGGGTGCAGATAGTCAAGTGGATGGAATCAAAATACATTTAGGAGGTAACAGTGAAATGGGCTTGATGATGGATTATACATGGGGGTGAAGGATCAGGGAAATCTGAAGAGGACGTGTAGGTTTCTGGCTTGAGCAACTGGTTGGAAGGTGGTGCCAGTCACTGAGGTAAGTACTTGGGAAGAGGATCAGACTTGAGGGG
Source organism: Equus quagga (assembly GCF_021613505.1). Classification (NCBI taxonomy): domain Eukaryota; kingdom Metazoa; phylum Chordata; class Mammalia; order Perissodactyla; family Equidae; genus Equus; species Equus quagga. Next base: position 108,746,576 of record NC_060273.1, on the reverse strand, counting down.
GAGATTATGTGTTTGGTTTAGGACATGTTAATACGAGATGCCTTTGAGATATCCAAGAGGAGATAATAGTAGGCAGTTGGATATATGGGTCTTAGCTCAGAAAAGTCCGAGTTCATTCACTCTCTTATCCCTAGTATTGGCACATTGTAGTCATTCAATAAATATTTATTGAATGAATGAATGAATGAATGAATGGACTGGAAAAGTAAATTTGAGAGTCATTGGCTTATGGTTGATAACTGAAGTCCTATTGGATAAAATTCCTAAGATCAGAATATGGAATGAGAAGCAAAGATAACAGGGAAAAATGCCATAGGAAATCCTCCATTTAATAACTTTGAAGAAGGAGAAAGAACACAGAGAAGTGGCGAGAAAACTAGATGAGTTGCTATTATGAAAACCAGGAGGAAGAAGTCAACTCTGTCAAAACTGCTGATAAGTCATGCATGGTGATGACTGAAAATGTACTTTGGGTTTAGATGTTGAAAGCAGACACAGACGCTCTTGTCTGTTATGCAAGGAAGATGTCTGTTTATCTGTTCAGCTGTTTTAGGATGTTTTCCTAATGTTTGCAACATGTCTATACTGATGGCGTCTTCTTCTGATCCTACTTGCTGGCCCCACTACTCACATTTTCTCTTGTTTATGACATCCTGCCTTACTAGTCAATAGACTGTAAGATTATAAGCTTCTTATTGCCTAGTCGTATACTCAAAGAATATGTGTTGCATTAAAAGGAAACATGGCACTTTCGAAATTATATTTCATGTAAGGATATATATGTTGCCTTTTTAAGCTTTTAAAGGGTAGAGCAAATAAAATCAATTTTAGAGCCAGAAGTGCTTGATGTCTACATAATTTTTCTTATTAAGTAACAATAAGCTATCTAGCTGAGTAGCAAAGAAATTAAATGCCCATCGATGTTGTTATTATTTGGTGTTATTACTAAGATGATCACATTGCCATTCAGTTTGCCACTCTGTGCAAAGCAAACTGATATACACTGAAAATGAGCAGTCTAGTGTGAAGAAAAGATGTGTGTTAGCTACTTTCACACTCACGAACAAAATCAATATTGTGACATAGTTAACCAATTTCCAACAAATAATAAAGTGTATTTTAAAATATTCAACAAATTTAACTCATTAATTGGTCTATGTGATTCTCAATCAAAAGTGTCAAATACTTTTATTATGGGAAACTCTTTATACTGACAAAAATGTGAACAGCCCCACCCTCATATTACAGTAATGCCACTTAGTAGCTATTGAATGAGAAGATAGATACTTTTGAATGATACTGGACCATATGCAAATCTAATAGGAAAGTTTGAGAATTTATAATAAACATGTATTTGAGGATATGTGTATCAAAGGGGTGTGTATGTGGGAGGATACTAATTGGTTAGAATTTGGGAAAAGTAGCTGTTGAACTCCAATATCGAGGGTAAAGAACAGCTGAGCAATAGCTTTCCAATGATCAATTTTGAAAGGATTTATGGGGAAAATGGCACTTTGGGAGATTTGAAATTAATGGCAAAGAATGGATTGGTGTTTTTGAGGGGAAGTGTGTTATACAGGCCCTTGGCACTTCACTGAAAAAGGTCTAGTGGTGGGCATAAAATTATGAATAGACTGGGGTGTGTGCAGGTATGTCTGAGACAAGGTTGAGGTGACATGAGTCATTTGACGGGAAGGAAAATAAGACTAAACTCCCAGATTCATTTTCCTCTTCATTTCCCTGACAGAGTCAGAATTAGTCAACTTTAATTCCCAAGTTGCTTTGCCTCTACAAGGTGATTCTTTATTTTGCACCATGATCCTACGCACTCTTGTATATGCTGTTGTTTTCTAATTAGTATTGGCAAATACAGAATTATGCTCTAGATGTGAGAAGAGTTACAAAATTCAGAAGGTAATTGCCTATCACTTGTGCTTTTTTGAATGTTGAGGAGTGGAGGGAAAGAAAACTGTCTAATGGCACCATAAGAATTTGTCCTTTGGGAGCTAATCCAAAACAGTTTCAGACATGGCTATGTAAAAATGTGATTTATAATTCAGCTTACAGGCTATATAACATTCTATTTTAAGACAGAGGATCTGGAGTAAGCATGCTTCAGTTCAGATCCTGTCTCTGCCCCTTAATAACTATGTGACCTTGAACATCCTACTCAAACTCTGTATGTCTCAGTTTCACAACATGGAGTTGTTTTATGGTGTTGAGGATTCAATGAGATGATCCATATAAAGTACTTGGAATAGCATCTGGGATTTAGAAATGGCTTAACTAATGTTAGTTGTTGTTTTTATTATTCTTTCTCATTAGTGTGGTATTACCAGTGGTATTCTATACTGCACAATATGAATGTCAGCTTTTTTATTTGCATAAAACTGCTCACTGATTCATTAGCATTAATTCTTGATAAATCCAACAAGTGGCTGTTAATACACATTAAATCATTATTGTGAGTGGATGAAAATTTGACTTTAGACATTGACTTAGTGCATGAAGTAAATCTATTCATTTAAAGCTGTCGAAATTTCCCATCTCAACTCTTAGCTAGAATCATCAGATTCCGAACATAGTCTTAGGAAAAGCACGGAGCAGCAAGCTCTCTTCCACATAGCCCTAAGCCCTGAACTCCCCAGCCATTAGGCATTTTGACTTCTGGTGATCTCTGACGACATAAAAAAAGTTAGCTGTTTTCCCCATGCCATTTAGAGTAAAGTCCTTAGACCACAAGCAACAACAATTACTCATAAATGAACGACAACATAGTGGTCTTACAAAATTTAAGGAAATAATAACATTTGGTTTTACTTTTTAATTGTAGGTGATTTAGAGTCAATATTCTTGGTCGAGCTTGAGAGAGTTTCCAAAGTATTACAATATAAAGAAGGCAAATATTGATCGAAAAAAAAACACAGTCTCAGGAAATTCTGCAGTGGTTAGTTTGAATGCTCTATATTTGAACAATGGAGTAAGTATCCGTGAAGTGAATTGGCAGTCAATACATTCTATGCAACACAGCTCAATTGATTACGCACCTAACAACAAAATGTCTAGCTACAGAAGTGCAAAGTATCCTCACTTAACATTAATACCCTTTCAGCCTGTCTATTTACACTTTATACAATGTGGAATATAGTACTGATTGTATTAATCATTAATTAGTTGTACTGATTGTCTTAGTCATTACTTAATCATTAATCACTCTCAAATAATAGAATGTTAAAATTCTCCTTGAACAGTTTGAAAAGCCCGTATGTACAAGTCACAATCGTGTCACTATGAAATTGGGCAGTGAATCTATTGTAGGTGCAATTACTGAAGTTCGTAAAATTTAGGTGACTTTTTTTTTTTATGTCAAATAGAGTTTATCAGTGGCCAGAGATGACAACAGTTCTTTGTGCAGTTATGGTGTGACAAAGTCATACATTCAGTTCAAATGAAATTCCCTTTTATGTCACACCATACCAGAGATGTTGAGCTTTGAGAACTTTGGTGTGGATGACCTAGAACTCAGCAGAACAATACGGTACAATTCATATCTGGGTTAACAAGCCCTTTGTAGTGCATCCTACTGACCACTTTCATTTGTCAAGTTGCTTGTTGGAACGTTTCTTGTAATGAGCCAAAGATAGAGAAATAAAGACAGATTTATCTCATGCAAAAGTTTATACAGCCTACTTTAACTGTACAAATTGGGGGACAAAGATCACAGAGTTAATTAAAATCCTCAGGTGATCCTTAGATCTCACATGTGTTTTAGCTTATTCTGCTTCCAAATCTTTTACAGAGCTACAAAGATAAAACAGAAGGCATTAACTTTATATATCACCATGACCTTTCTCTCTACGCATTGATGAAGAAGGTAATGAGCAGTGAAACAGAAAAAGAGTAGACAGCAGAAGGGAAAAAAAAGGGCTCAAGATCATCTGCTAGCACTTTAGGCTTAGTATAATCATGAGTTGACAGCTTTTGGATAATATCTTTCCAAATTAGATGAGGGCAATGTGTCTAATTTTTGTTTCTGAGAAAACTAAACACTCCCCTCATGCCTCATAATGCACAAAATACACACCCTTCCAGCGTTGCCTGATTATCTTACACTGAATTGTTCTGTTAGTGAAGAAGCATCATTGCCTTGGGACAAGAAGGCACACATGATGAGAGAATGTGGTCTGGTACTTAGTTACAAAACGCAGCTGTGCCTCTGTTTCTTGAGGACACACTGAGCGAAAAATACTACAACAGACACTCTTGATTAAGCTGACATAGACTCAGGAGGCGCCAGGCAAAAGAAAAGGGGAAAGATAGAAGAAATGGTTACTATCAAATGTACTAGACATTTTCCTTCAAAAGCCAATATTAAAATCTGGGTTAGTTGTAAGTCAGAGGTGGAGATTCTGAAACAAAGAGGAGAGATAATAGAGATAATTTTGTTGATGTTGCTTGTTTTTCACATTCATTTCAACTCATTTATGAGAGACGCATTTTTGTAATAGGTTTTTGAAATGTGCATATTGTGAAGCGTGTGTGTGTATGTATGTGTGGTTGGCATTATGTGTGGGTGGTGTTGTTATGTGTGTGTGTGATGAGATGAAGTGTGTGTGGTGGTGGGTGGTGTATGTGTTTGTGGTTGTGTGTGAGAATGGTGGTTAGTGTATGTATGTGGGAGGGGTGGTTGTTGTTGTTGTTGTATGCATGTGTGTGTATGTTTGGTGGGAAGTGTGGGTTTAGCTTCTGTCCAGGTAGGCCGCTGAATTAATATTTGGCCATTTGAACAAATGAATCTTTGGTGTCAGATTATGGGGAAGCACAGATCAATGCTGAGATGCTGGCCATTTGCTTTAAAGTCTTTATTGCTAACCAGTGCCTGTGCAGGTGAGTTTCTATAGCATGTCTTGAGGAAATCCTGAGCCTCCTGCAAAAGCAGCTGCCCTTGAACTCTGATTGTTGAGGAGACCCTCCCTAGTTGGAAATCTTTTCAGTCAACTTAAGGAGGACAGAGTGAATGAATGAGAGTGGAGAGAGATTGAGAGAAAGGGAGAAGGGGAGGGCGAGAGGGTTATGGAGAGACAGAAAACAGAGAAATCTCTGCTGTTGAGCTCTGTGCAGCTCTGACATCGCTAGCACACTCTTGGCTTTTTTCCTGTGAGGATTCTCCTTGACCCTGGGGGTAGTCTGGGTTCCCATGGCTGACAGAATATCTCTGGAGGCGCTTCTCTGATTATTTGCAACTTCTATAAATAAGTGGGGACTAACGAAGCTGGTGCTGGGTGGCATTGCAAATCAACAACCACCTTTCAACCAACCTTATTTGGGGCAAAATTAATCTTTTCAACTCTTCACTAAAAAGCCCTGCAACAACTCAAACCCCCGATTCATACTGAGCCACAATATCCCCGTTTGGACACAGAACAACCTTCCTTCCTCAGATAACATAATTTTTAAATAAGCAAGTGGAAAGGGGAGGATAGCCCCCCTTTTTATTATCTGGTATGTATACAAGGTGATTCTACTTCAATAATTGCAATGGCCAGAGAAGAATTGTTGCTTCTTTGATTCTGTGACTCTGTTTTGTCCTCAGAGGTGTATCCAAAAAAATCAATGTCAACTGGCTTTAGAGGAAATGTTTGTAATGGGCCTGCTGCTGCCAAGTCTCCCATTGATGCTTGATCAATGTCTCTGTGCCAGTGATAGAAGCTCTGTGACTTCAGCAGCCTGGTTCTGAGCAGACCATCTCAGGGACTCAAGTGCTTACAGAGGTCAGACAGATATCATAAATGGGTGGAGCAATTAGCCATATGACAATAGGAAATATGAGGGACTGTGCAAAACTGCGGAACGTCTCTCTCATGTAAAGGAGGCAGCTAGTACTTGTCCCGGTCAATTGTTGCCATGAGGAAATGAGAGCCGTGTGTTGTGGGAACATCTCTTATGGTTTCTCTCCATATCTAGTATAAGAAACAGACTAAGTTGGGGTCACATACAGTTAAACTTATGAATGGATCACCCTGAAGAAAAGGATTAGGGAATCCTCTGATAGTAAAATCTCTCATGGAGGAGCACGTTAGTTTCTTAAGGGCTGCCATAATAGAATGCCACAGATGGGGTGGCTTAACTGGCAGAAATTTATTTTCTCACAGTTCTGGAGGCTGGAACTCCAAGGTCAAGGCATTGGCAGGTTTGGTTTCTTCTGAGGCCTGTTTCCTGGGATTGCAGAAGGCCACCTTCTCACCTGATCTTTTCTCTGTGCTCAAGCATCCCCAGAGCTCAAATTTCCCTTGGTGTGTCCACATTTCCTCTTCTTATAAGGATGTCAGTCAGATTGGATTAGGGCCCACCCTAGTGGTCTCGTTTTAAATTAATCACCTCTTTAAAGACCCTTTCTCCAAACACAGTTACACTCTCAGGTACTGGGGTTAGGGCTTCAATAGATGAATTTTGAGGGGGTACATTTCAGCCCATAAGGCAGCACCCCACAGTCTAGGTTCTGCAGAAGCAGGCAGCTTGGGCATCTGCATTCCATTCTCCTCATTCAGACCAGTAGACAAGTATGTATTATAAATAAGGAGGGAACAATTCCAGCGTCACATATGCAGTGACTTAATTAATGGTTTAAGCTTATCCCTGAGACAAGAATCCCCAAAGAAACTTGTGATTAATACAGATTATAAAGGCTTGCTAGAGAGAGTGTGGAAATACTTGACTCCTGCAACAGAATCAGCTTTTCATCATTGTGAGCCTTATTCCATTTTGGAGATGGCATTGTCCTTAAATAGTTAGTAATTGGTACTTCAGTGCCTTCTGGCATTTGTTGCCAAGCACAGCTCTTATTCTCTAAGACAAAGCATCTTGGTGAGAAATGGTGGTTTATGCTCTCTGTCTCCATGTTGCCAGTCTTAGAAGTCCATAAATGCTTAGATTTCCAGGTAGAGGCTCCCACATTGGTGATGAGAACAACTGCCCAGACTGCTTTTTCCAGTAAGTAAAGCTGAGTCTGCCTCTTGTGAAAAAAAAAAAAAAAAATGCATAGTAGAAATTGAATATCCTAAGGGTATGCTTGAAACTCTTTACCTAAAAAAAAAAGTGCTTGTGCTTTTTGTTGGGTGGGATGAAAACCAACAATACTGATCTGGTAATTTAAGAATTTGGCACTTATGTTCTCACTTCACATTTCTATAACTTCACTTGGTTACTGGATAAATCAAAATGCTGTAAGTGCTGAAGCATTTTTGCAATCCTATGCGTAGAATATCAAAATGTGGTAGCACATCTGAAGTCCTAGGAAGTAGAGACTTCTGGAAAAGTCACAGCTAACAAACATCTGGGGTTGGATAGATGACCTAAGCTATCCTCATCTGTTTCTCCACTCAAGAATTTAGAATTAGGTCTCAGAGGCTTTAGTTCACCCATACTGGATGTGAGGGGATAGAAAAACAGGGTTTGGTGGGGAGTGTCATATTTGGACCACGTGCATCCCAAGACAGAGAAAGCCTGTCCACAGTGAGAGAGAGAAATAAAGGAGACGAACCAAGAGAAGTGGGAATGGGAGTATTTAACCTTGCAGGGTGATGGTGAGTGTAACCGTGGGTCCTGACTCCCAGTTCCTTGTTTCCTTCCCCGGAGGGGCCCAAGTGTATCTTCTGCTCTTTGGATTCAATGAAGTATTCATGTATCTCTCTAGTAAATACCACCATTTGCTCAAGACAGGTTGAAATATGCTATTTCTTAGAGTCAAAATACATCCCACACCAAGAAAAGTAATCAATTAATTGTGAAAACCATCATCATCCAATTCTGGATAACTGTCCCAAATCTTTCAGTTTCTTTCTTTCTAGGAGATTGCCTTTGTAGTCAATTGTAGGTTTTTCTGTCAGTTTATACTCTCTCCCAGTTTTGAAGCAGCAAATATGATAATTTTTGCTTCTTGGTTTACATTACTTATGATCAGATTTTCTATGGTTTGAAAGTTTTATTTCTGAAAGATGGGAGCCAAGCTTGCTAATTTTAATGTTATTGTATTTTACACACTGCTGGTCCGTTTTAGAACCTCAATAAATAGCTGTGGACTGATTCACTGTGACTTCTTTTCTAAGTCCTTCTTGTGGCACCAAGCTTTGCATTGTTGGGTAATACACTCTGCCCTGGCTTCTAGGTGGGTATTGACCTCCTCCGAGCTGTGAATCGACTATGTTAGAATCAGTACAATGAATCTATCAAATGCCTGAATTCAGATACTGTCAATATATTTCAAATTTCTTATCTCTTTTCTCACTCATTTGCTGTGCAGGATTGCCAAATAGTCTAGTCCAGAGAAACTTAGGGCTAAATGAAGCTTCATTTTCTTGGGTAAGATGTGGGATGATGTGCTGTTTAATTAATGGCATAGTTTGGATCTCTATTGCTTCTTCAAAATCACCCAGAGTATAGTCTGTAGGATAATCAGGGCCAGGCCTCACATAGACTGGCTCTCGCTGTTGGGTGTAAAGCCCATGGGATTCTTAACACCAGAAATGTAGTCTGATGCACTTGTCCTTTGGAAGAAAACACCCTCTGATTACTGCGATTTGATAGTTTTGCCTTCATCTCTAGAAGCTGCTGCCAGGTACTTAGTGGTGCATCCTTAGGGCAGCCTTTGCAAAGCTGCTATGTGGAATTTAGGCAAAAATCTAGACTCCTTACTTCAGAGCTTTCTTAATGCTGTTATTTGTCCTTTTTACAAAAGGAAGATACAACCTGTATTTATATAATTAAAAGTGGCACGTGCACAACAATGTGCTCAATATGGCTCAACACTACTACACTGCATACTTCAAAAATGGTTAAGATGGTAAATTTTATGTTAGGTGTATTTTACCATAATTAAAAATTTAAAAAAAATTAGAAAGTGGCTCATGATCTTACTCTTACTTATGATTTGCCTGAAGCCACAGACAAGTGCCTATGTAGGCTAAAGTGATCCCTTTGGTTTTAAATTTATGTTAGATATTTTCTTTTGTTTGGTGAGGAAGATTGGCCCTGAGCTAACATGCTAGCCTCTGTTGCCAATCGTCCTCTTTTTGTTTGAGGAAGATTGTCTTGTTGCTGAGCTGACATCTGTGCCAATCTTCCTCTATTTTGTATGTGGGACGCTGCCACAGCAAGACTTGATGGGCGGTGTGTAGGTCTGCACCCAGGATCTGAATCCGCAAACCCAGGGCTGCCGAAGCAGAGTGCACAAACTTAATCACTGTGCCACTGGGTCAGCCCCTAGATGTTTTCTTGAGTTAACACTATCTCGCCATTCACCTTGAGTGCTGAATATTCTCAAACATCTTGTCAATACTCCTGCCTTCCTCTTGTCTACTTTTTTCTGTGAACATGTATTGAGCATTTATGTATCTGGAACCAGAGAGATGAGAAGCAGGATTTGTTCTCTGCCCTCAAGGAGCTGCAGACTGGTTGGGATGACTGACAAGCAAATACTGGGGCAAAATTCTAAGAAAGATGTGTGTTCATGATGTTTAGGAAATCCTAGAAGGGGCATCAGCCAAGTGTGCAGTGGGGGTAGAGGGTGGACATGCAAGGCTCGGTGGAGGAGGTAATGTCTGAACTGAGTCAGGAAGAGTGACTAGGAGGTAGCTAGATGAAGAAAGGACAGCAGGACATTGCAGACAGAAGAAACACCATCTAAGAAGGTGCAGAGCATGAGGGCGCAAGAAATACTGCAAAGAATTTTATACCTTTGGTGACTAGTATTTGTATGAGAAGGGGTTAGGAAGACGTTGGGGAAGGGGCAAGAAATGAGGCCAGGGAAATAGACAGGGTCAAATCCTCGTATACCAGGCTCAAGAGATTGGATTTTATCCTAAAGCTTCCCCCAAGTGTTTAGGGTAGAACCATACAAGGAATTTAAGCAGGAAATGACATCAAATTTGTGGTTTAGAAAAATCACCTTGAAGTGCTGTGGGAATGAATTAAAATGGAAACAATTGGATGACTTTCCAATAACTCAGATGAGAAATGACAAAGGTGTGAACTAAAGCTGTGGGGTTAGAGGAGAGGAGTGAGAGTTGAGCAATATAGAAGGTGACTGAATATGAGACGAGTGGGCAGGAAGAAGGAGAAGTCAAGAATGTGTAGCTCTTTGAATGATACACTAAAGATTTGTGCATTGCAATATATGAAAATTCCCGTCCTCAGAATAACTGTGGTTAATAACAGGCATGCTCAAGTGTTTAGGGGTGGAGTGCACTGATGTCTACAACTTACTTTGGAATAAGGTGGATTGAGGGAAGGCTAGATGGATTAATACGTGATAAAGCAAAAAGAGCACAAATGATGGAGTAGAATCTAGGTATATGAATGTTTACAGTGCAGTTTTTTCCATTTTACTATGAGGTTGATAATTTTTGGAATAAAATATGAGGGGAAAATTTTGCTCTTAAGTTATTTTATTCAGTGTAGAGAAGTTATAATATGGTTTATTATGTAAAAAAAAAAAAAGCAATATAATTCAAGTTACCCAGACCATATCCAGTAACTTGAAAAACCCCATCACATGCACTGCTTCCATAATATATAACATTTCCACACTGCGGCCATATTAGTGAACTAAGGAATATTTTACCTCAATCTGTTTGCTTTTTGAGCCATATGTTTTTTTCCCAAAATAGCTAGTCTAATGACAGGTAAATGACCTGAACAACCATGCATTGCTCTAGACAACATAAATAACATATACGAAGCATTGCTCACCCCAGAATATCTTATTCTGCTTAGAAACTAGTATAATTGACTTTGGGTACTGTGTGTGAGATGGAGAGAATTAAATATTTTTGAAAAACAAACAAACAAATAAAGAGCTTCCTGATTTGTTGTCTGACAAGGGCACTGATTGTGCCCTTAAGCCAGGTAGAGAATCTGGGAAGAAAAGTAGACTTGAGGTGAGAGGGCATAGGCAGAGAGGATTATTTTGAGTTTGGACATACTGAGTCTAACGGGTCACAGACAGCTGGACATATGGCTTTGGAACTCAGAGGAGGGTTCTGTGCTGGAGATGGGGAGTCATTAGAATACAACCAGATGGTCATGTAGGTGAGAGCCTGGGAGGGTGAGTAGAGTGTAAGAAAAGATGACCAAGATTAGAACTCTGAGGAACATTCGAAGAGATAGAGAAGTCAAACCTTCTTAGGAGACAAGGAAGGCATATCCAGATAGGTAGGAGGAAAATGTGCACGTGCTAGCGAGACACAGAGAAAGAGAGAGAGAGACAGACAGACAGACATAACAGATCTGAGAGGGAATAGCGAATCGGAGAGAAGGAGTGGCTAGCAGTGTCAAGTGCCTCTTACTGGGTTTGGTGGTTCTAAGTGATCAGAAAACACGACGAGAGCAGTTCCAGTGAAGAGGTGGACTCAGAAGCTGGATTATAGCACTATAAGGCGTTGAGGACTTTAGAATTTGGATACAGGAATCACAGATTATTCTTTAAAGAAGTCTGGCTTTGATAGATTGAGATACATTTTTTTAATAAGATCAGGACTCAAGTGTCTGGGGGGGGGAATAATAGATTAAACAGACAGAAGAGAAATTGGTAATAGTTGAGGCCAAGTGCCTGAATGACTGTGAGGGGAAGGAACCCAGAGGCCAGGTGGAGGGTCTAGATCTGAATGGGGGTAGGGAGACCTCTCTGTCTTCCCACTGAAATGGGGGAAAGGAGGTGAGGACAGGTGTGGATAAGTTCCTTTTCTGGGTAGGGGAAGAGGCCAAGCAGGAAGATGAAGAAGCTCTGGCTACTGGCATCTTATTTTCTCTGTGAAGTACAATATGACGTCACTAGGTAAAAGTGATAGGGACTGTGATGGGGCGGGGACTTATGAAGATGGTTTGGAATAACTATTTTCAAATTGAGAGCAAGAGCAGAATAGAGACATGGAAAGGAATGCCAGGCCATCAGAAGGTTGGATAGTTTTCTCCAGGAGCTCTTAGCTACTTAGATGTAAAAGATCTCTCTTTGGCCATTTCCATTCCGAACTGCTCGTCAACTCTCAGCTGCCTTCTGCTCTGGGTTTAAGCCTTATCATAAACAGAATGTACCTTGGGCTGGTACTTTTCCTTTTGTAAAGGGCTAAACATTTTCAACCTGTACAACTTACAGCAAATAAACAACGAGAAAATGAGTTTGAACATGTTTTCCCCAGAAACATCATTTGAAATCTAGTCCTCTGTGATGTTGGTATCATAATTAGATTGATCCACACACTGACATGACCACGGAAGCTGGACATGACCTAGTATTTATATTATATTTCACAGCTCACTTCCTTGGGCAGGTAGCATATCCTGTTTCTGCTAACCTGACTGTTCTTTTCTGGCAGGACAGAAGTTGCCAAGTCTCACCTTACTCCCTACATCCTACGTATTCAGGTGAGAGGCAAGATTAACGGATCTAAATAGAGGTTTTACTATTCACCTTTTAGTTTCCCACTGACCAACTGTCATCCTGGTGTTCTTCTTTCTGGAAAAGTCACTCCAATCCTGATCTCTGCTTTCTCATATATGGTTGTACTTGACGGCGGGGTCAGCCTTTGGTGTGGCTTCCTGTGTGAGTCCTAGATGTGAGTCTCATGTGGTTTTCACCTCCACCGCTGTTTCTGATACAGATCCTGCTCTGTACTCCACAGCAGTGGGGAACTTCCTGGCTTCTTCGGCATTCAGAAGTACCATCGCTGTGTCTTCCCTGAGTCATGAACTCAAGTGACAGAACTCATTGGAGCCTCAACTAGCTCTCTCTTGGTTTCCCACAGAGCAAGATTAATAAATGTTTCAGAAACAGTTTGTGAAGTATTGAGTCAACTTGGAATCAGAACCCAAGATAATTTCTCACTCATTTCGTCCTGATTTTGAAGATTTAATGCCGTGTTTTAGATGTGGTCAATCATTTGGTGAGTTCCACTTCCCTGCCTTCTGCTTGGGTTGAGGTGCTCCTCAGGGTCCCAGTCAACACACATTTATCAAGGACCTACTTGAGCTTGTCATTGGCAATAAAGAGGCAGATAAATCATGATAACTGTCATCAAAGGCGTTCACAGTTTGGTAAGGGACAAGCTGGCAGCTAACGTATAGCAATGATTTTCAAAATGTAGTGCGCAGGATAATCAACTGGAACACTAGATATAATGCAGGTTCCTGAGCCCATCCTTAGAAAGGACGACAAAGGATCTGAATATTTAATAAGCACGTAGGGGTGGGTGGCCTGGGGAATGGTGGAGATGAGTCTGATGCAAATGGTGTGAGAATCACACTTGGAAAAACACTGCAAGATGGCGTATAAGGATTAGAATGAAGGTTATCTACCCTGGGTGCTCTGGGAGCCAAGGAGTGGCTGATTGACTTAGTTGAGGGAGGGGTTTATGGGTTGGGATAGGCTGAGGAAGGGAGGTTTATTGGACAACTATACTGTCTCCACTCACTGATCTGTGAGGATGAAGTCGTATAAGTTTCCTTGTCCTTGTCCCTTTGTCTCAGAAGCCTCTGCTAAAGTATTTTCTATTTGATCTATAGTGTGCACCCTTTTCTGTATTTTTAATGGTTTCTTTTTACTTAACAAATTATACCGTCTCCCACTTCATGGGTTTTGCGTGTCTTTTCCCATTTCTAGGCATGTTGTAATTTAAGTATCAGTTTCCTCCAAAACTGAGTTTCCCATCCTCAGCTCCTTATTTCTGAATTTCAGTTACTCCATATGCTTTTTGACTTTAGCAAATAAACTCTTTTTTTTAACCCTAAACTGAAAATACAACCATCACCTCACCCAGACTTTGAATTTTTGTTTACTTCTGTCAGTTTGAAAGGAAGATGTAGGGTATTTTTTGTGAAACTGGACCACAAAGGAAATGTTCAACTGAGAGCAAAATATTTTCTTTCTAGAAATCCATTAGCTTTAGTGGGTATGAGTGTGTAGTTTTTACTCTTCGGAATTTTGCTGAGAGAAGACTACACAAGCAGACTGGGTTAGAGCAACTGAAGATAAGTGTGTATGGAAGATATCATAGAATACTTTAGCATCTGTACGTTTGTGTCTTTGAATTTACACTTTGATGTGGAGAGTGAGAAATGTATCATATGCAAATATTTATGCAGTTAGTCTCTTAAACAAGTCATCACTGAGAAATGGGAAATACTGTCCAGCCTTTTTTATATGCAAGTATTATTTCCCTCATATTGAAATGTTGAAATACAGAGACAAGAGTTGTTGTGTTACATTAGCAGGGAGGAGAGATGTGAAAAAGCTGTGTCATCCATTTTATGAAAGAAGATGCTATGGACTGAATTCTGTTCCCCCCAGATTCATATGTTGAAGCCCAAACCCCCAATGTGACTGTGTTTGGAGATAGGGCTTTTAGGATGTAATTAAGGTTAAACGAGGTTATAAGTGTGGAGTCCTGATCTGATAGGATTCATGGCTTTATAAGTAAAGGAAGAGAAAGATTCTGTCCACGCACATGCACTGAGTAGAGACCGTGTGAGCACATAGTGAGAAGGCTGCCATCTGACGCCAGGAAGTGAGCCCTCCCTAAAACCCGACCATGCTGACAGCCTGATCTCAGAATTCTAGCTTCCGGGACTGTTGAGAAAATAAATTTCTATTGTTTAAGCCACCCAGTCTACGGTATTTTGCTGTGGCAGCCCAAGCAGACCAAGAGAGAAGACACACTTGGCAGCATGGGAGTCTGAGGATCTGGGTTCTAGTTCTCATTCTACCACTCTTAGCTCTTACGGCTCTAGAAGTTTCACGAGACCTCACCTTCCTCTCCTCAGAATGAGGGAGTAAGATTGACTCTTACGATAGTTTTAAATTTTTGAAATCTGTGATTCTAGTTCCATGAAATGAACTGCATTGCTGAAGGTCACATAGCATCATGCTTGAAGCAACCTTAAAGGCCTTTTTGCCTAATTCTCTCATTCAGTGGAAGAGGAAACTAAGGCCCAGTAGATTGGGCATGACTTTCCCAATGTCTCCCTGATACTCCTGGCAATGCCTGGAAAAGTAGTCTCTTCTTTGTTCCTCTTCCTATTACACTGCTGAGTGGGTTGCCAGCTGTTAAACAGGAATAATGTTTTCTATCATGGACCTATTTTATAAGGAAAATGTTGATAAGTTGGGAAATACTAAGCTTTTCAGAATAAATTCTTTTTTATCATATTGTGGTGATTTATGATGAAAATATTCTGTAAATGTTTTCTTTTAAAGTTACCTATTATTGCTTTTATTTCTAACCACTTATTAATAAGTAGCGCTAATATACATATATAGTAATATTTTATTTAAAAATTTTTTTCAAAATAACACATGTATATGGTAAATAATCAAATAATACAGATGAGTTTATGATGAAAAGTTACAATTTCTCACCCATGCTTCTCTATTCCCAACTATTCTCCCCAAAGACAAGATCTTTTAGCTGTTACTTTTAAAATTTCTTTTGGAGATCACTTCGATAACTTTAGAGAATTGTGCTTATTCCTGTACTCCTCCCTAAATCAATAACCCACATCCATAGACTTACTATTAAGAAATTTGAGGTGATAACTCACTTATATTACTCTCCTGTCCCCATCCCCCATGCTGAAGTTTTGATATTAATATTATTTTTAGTTTTCCTAAACCTTTGTAATTCTTAAACGGTATCATAGAACTCATTCTTTTGGCAGGAGTTTTTGATTCCTTGCTTTGTAAAATGAGTACATCTAAGTAGTAGGACCCCTACTTCTTTCTCACTTTTCCGTTCCTATTTCTACATCCTCCTCCTCTCAGCTACACATTTGCTTTTATGTTGTCAAGGTTAACATTCACATTTCATTCTCCAACCACAAATGTAGCTTCTATGCTTGTCCTGACCTTGACTGGAAATGTTGAAAACCAATAAAACAATGTTTAATATTTAATTTTTAAAGAATGATTTGGGACCCCAGATAGTCTGTACAAATGGATTTTCTGCAAAAATCAAAATTGAAAATTTGCTACGTAGGCAATTTTGCATTAAAATTTACATTTAAATTATAATAAGAGATAAATATGCCATTATTTTCTGCTTTGCTCTTAAAAAACGACTTAGCATAAATAAAATGCAAGAAAAGGTGTCATGAATATCATTTAAATAATTTTTTAAAGCTGTTAATTTTTATAAAATCGGAATTTCTTTGGTTCAAAAGGTCTGATTAGACACTGCATTAAATTGTATTGCTTTGAAAGTCTTGATAGTGACCTGACAACTGGTTTACTCAATGAATTCAGTAAAATTCTACCTTTAATATGCTTCTGCTGTGTGATGCTTAAAATTATTCCCTGTAACTAAATCAGAACCTCACTATAAGTCATCCTTAGAGTCACACCCAAAAGATTTCGTTATTGTTAAAAGTGTAGTTGCAGTAGTTGGTTTGGGATGAAGGAAAGACCTTGACCTTAACTATCTTCCGGACTGAATTCTGCTGTGTCCAGTGAAGCCTGTAGGAGGTTTCCATGGGCTTTGGGTCAAGTGTGTCTATATTTTTAATTATTTCAATACGTTGCCTTTTTTTGTAGCCATATTTCCAGTGGTTGCTAGGGAGCTATTTGTATAGCAGGGACTACAAGACTCTATGCCTTTTTGATGAAAATATGTTCTTGAGCTTCCTTGCCTTTTTAGCATTTCATATCTTGCAGACATAAATCATAGAGCTGAGCTTAGCTCGCATAGCTCTGTATATTTTCACTTCCCCAAGAGTAGTTGTATCATTTCTGAGGTAGGAGGATCAATATGGGATACAGTTCTCTAAGTAAGGGCTAAACCAGCATCAAATATAGCACTGACGAAGCATTTAGCGGCTTCCTGTTTGCAATGTTCATCAAAGCTATAAAGCTGAGTAATACTAGGATTTGAACCCTGCAGAGGAGTGTATGGTCGCAAAATAGCTGAGACAGTCTTTGTACTTGTAATGGCACCTGAAGGTTTCTGTTTTTACAGTAGATTGCAATGGAATTCCCTTTTAAGGCCCTTAACTCCTGATTAAATCACATTTCTCATTATGGCAAAATTTATTATGAACTAATGTCACTATATTTCAAAAGATTCTTCTAGATTATGAACTGCTAGAGAGCATTCATTATGCTTTATCTTCTTTATATATTCTAGAGGGAACTGCAGGATGTTTCTCATACATGAGAAGATTGGCAGGGGCGTATTTTTTGCACTGTGCTAATCAATTTAGATGCATTATTTTCTTTAATTCTCATAACAAGTCTATGAGGGAGGCCTTCTTTAGTCCCATTTCATGGATGAGTAACTTAAGGAAATGAAAGATTAAGTCACTTGACTAGAGGCAAATAGCTAGTTAAATGATAGAGCCAGAATTGGTGTACCTGAATTCTTCCAGAATGTCATATGATTGGAATCATACAGTATATAGCCTTTCAAATTGACTTCTTTCACTTAATAATATGCATTTAAGTTTCCTTCATGTATTTTCATGGCTTGATAATTCACTTCTTTTTAGCTCTGGATAATAGTGTGTTGTCTGGATGTGCCACAGTTTATTTATCCATTCGCCTACTGAAGGACATCTTGGTTGCTTCAAAATCCTGGCAATTATGAATAAAAGCTGCTATAAGTGTTCATGTGCAGGCTTTTCTGGGGATATGTTTTCAGCTCCTTTGGATACATACCAAGGAGCATGATTGCTGGCTCGTATAGTATGAGTATGTTTAATTTTGTAAGAGACCACCAAACTTTCTTCCACAGTGATGGTACCATTTTGCGTTCCCAACAGCAACGAGAGTTCCTGTTGTTCCCCATGCTTGTCAGCATTTGCTGTTGTCGGTGTTCTGTATTTGGACCATTTAAATAGGTGTGTAGTAGTATCTTATTAATTTAGTTTGAAATTCCCTAATGACATATGATGTCGAACATCTTTTCATACGCTTCTTTGCCATCTGTATATCTTCATTGATGAGGTGTCTGTTGAGGTCTTTGGCCAATTTTTTAATCTGGTGGTTTGTTTTCTTATTTTTGAGTTTTAAGAGTTCTTTGTATGTTTTGGATAACAGTCCTTTATCAGATGTATCTTTTGCAAATATTTTCTCTCAGTCTATGGCTTATCTTCTCGTTCCTTTGACACTGTCTTTTGCAAAGCAGACATTTTTAATTTGAATAAAGTCCAGCTTATCAATTATTTCTTTCATGAATTGTTCCTTTGGTGTTGTATCTAAAAAATCACCATACTCAAGGTTATCTGATGTTTCTCCTATGTTATCTTCTAGGAGTTTTATAGCTTTGTGTTTTACATTTAGATCTGTGCCTCATTTTGAGTTAATTTTTGTGAAGGGTGTAAGGTCTGTGTCTAGATTTTTTTGCAAGTGGATGACCATTTGTCCCCACACCATTTGTTGAAGAAAGTATCTTTGCTCCATTTTATTGACTTTGCTCCTTTGTCAAAAATCAGTTTCCTATATTTATGTGGGTCTATTTCTGGGCTTTCTATTCTTTTCCATTGATTTATTCATCTATTCTTTCACCAATGCCACACTGTTGTGATTACTGTGGCTTTACAGTATGTCTTAAAGTCAGATAGTGTTAGTCCTACAATCTTGTTCTTCAAGATTGAGTTGTCTATCCCAGATCTTTTGCCTCTTCATTACACTCTTTAGAATCAGTTTGTCAATATTCAAAATATACCTTGCTGGAATTTTGATTGGGATTGTGTTAAATCTGTAGACCAAGTTGGGAAGACTGACCTCTTGACTATATTGAGTCATTTATGAACATGGAGTATTTTTCCATTTATTTAGCTCTTCTTTCGTATTTTCACCAGAGTTTTGTAGTTTTCCTCATACAGATCTTGTACATATTTTGTTAGATTTATACCTAATATTTTTGGAGTGCTAATATAAATGGTGATGTACTTTTAATGTCAAATTCTACTTGTTAATTGTTGGTGTATAGGAAAGAAGTTGACTTTTGTATATTAACTTTGTGTTCTGCAACCTTGCTATACTCACTTATTAGTTTCAGGAGGGTTTTTTTTGTGGATTCTTCAGATTTTCTACCCAGACAATCATGTCACCTGTGAACAAAGACAGTTTTATTTCTTCCTTCCCAATTGGTATACTTTTTGTTTCCTTTTATTGTCTTATTGCAGCGTTAGGACTTCCAGTATGATGTTGAAAAACAGTGGCGACAGGGGAATGTCTTGCCTTGTTTCTCATCTTAGCTGGAAAGTTTCAGGCTTCTCATTATTCGGTATGGTGCTAGCTGTAGGGTTTTTGTAGATGTTCTTTATCAAGTTGAAGAATTTCCTTTCTATTCCTAGTTTGCTGAGTGTTTTTATCATGAATGGGTGTTGGATTTTGTCAAATGCTTTTTTGGATCTATTAATATGATCTTGTAATTTTTCTTCTTAGTCTGCTGATGTACTGGATTACATTAATTGATTGTTGAATATTGAACCTGCTTTGCATTATCTGGGATAAATTCCACTTGGTTATGCTGTATAATTCTTTTTATACATGGTTGGATTCAATTTGCTAATATTTTGTTAAAAGATTTTGCATCTATATTCCTGAGAGATTTTGGTCTATAGTTTTCTCTTCTTGTAATGTCTTTGTCTGGTTTTGGTATTAGGAAAATGCTGGCCTCATAGAACAACTTAAGAAGTATGTCTTCTTCTATCTTCTGGAAGAGATTGTCGAGAATTGTTATAATTTATTCCTTAAATGTTTAGTAGATTTCACCTGTGCAACCATCTGGACCTAGGGCTTTCTGTTGGAAGGCTATTAATTTTTTATTTCTTTAACAGATACGGACCTATTCAGGTTGTTTGTTTCTTCTTGTTTGAGTTTCGGTAGATACTGTCTTTCAAGGAATTGGTCCATTTCATCTAGGTTATCAAATTCGTGGGCATAGAGTTTTTCATAATATTCTTTTATTATCCTCCTAATACTCATGAGATAGTAATGTCCCCTATTTCATTTGTTATATTAGTAATCTATGTCTTCTCTCTTTTTTTCTTAGTTGGCCTGGCTAGAGGCTTATCAATTTTGTTAATCTTTTCAAAGAATCAGCTTTTGGTTTTGTAGATTTTGTCTACTGATTTCCTATTTTCAATGTAATTGATTCCTACTCTAACTTTTATTATTTCTTTTCTTCCACTGCTTTGGACTTGATTTGCACTTCTTTTTCTAGTTTTTTAAGGTGGAAGCTTAGATGATTGATTTTAGATATTTCTTCTTTTTTAATGTATGCATCCGCTGTTATTAACTTCCCTCTATACACTGCTTTCACTGTATCCCACAAATTTTGATATTATGTTTTTATTTTCTTTGAGTTCAAAATATTTTTTAATATCTCTTGAGATTTGTTTTTTGACCCATGTATTATTTAGAAGTATGCTGTTTAATCTCCAAATATTTTGGGATTTTACAGCTATCTTTCTGTTATTGATTTCTAGTTTAATTCCATTGTGGTTTACAGGCACACATTGTGTGATGTATTCTATTCTTTTAAATTTACTGTGTTTTATGGCCCAGAATATGGTCTATCTTGGTGAATGATCCCTATGAGCTTGAGAAGAATGTGTATTCTGCTATTCTTGGATGAAGTAGTCTATAGATATCAATTATATCCAGTTGATTGATGGTGCTGCTGAGTTCAAGTATGTTCTTATTGATCTTCTGGCTGCTGGATCTGTCCGTTTCTGATAGAGAGGCGTTAGAGTCACCAAGTATAATAGCATATTAATCTATTTCTCCTTGCAGTTCTATCAGTTTTTGCCTCATGTATTTTGATGCTCTGTTGTTAGACACATACACATTAAGGATCATTATGTTTTCTTAGAGTATTGACCTCTTATAATTATGTAATGCTCCTCTTTATTCCTAGTAATTTTCCTTGCTTTGAAGTCTCTCTGAAATTATGATTACTACTCCTGCTTTCTTTTGATTAGCATTAGGATGGTTTATCTTTCTCCATCCCTTTAGTTTTAATTACTGTGTTTTTATATTTAAAATGGGTTTCTGGGGCCCACCCAGTGGCGTAGTGGTTAAGTTCACATGCCCCACTTCAGCAGCCCGTGGGTTCAGGTCCTGGGCATGGAGCTACATACTATTCATCAAGCCATGCTATGGTGGTGTCCCACACACAAAATAAAGGAAGATTGACACAGATGTTAGCTCAGGGATGATCTTCCTCACCAAAAAGAAAAAAAGAAAGAAAGAAAAGAAAAACTGGGTTTCTTTTAGAAAAAGTATAATTGAATTTTGTTTTGTGATCCACTTGACAATCTGTCTTTTAAGTAATGTATTTAGACTATTGACATTTAAAGTCATTATTGATGTAATTGGATTAATATCTACCATATTCATTACTGTTTTCTACTTGTTTCTCTTGTTCTTTGTTCCTATTTTTGTCTTCCACACTTTTTCTGCCTTTTGTGGTTTTAATTGAGCATGTTGTATGATTTGATCTTCTTTCCTTTCTTAGCATATCAATTATAATTCTTTTTAATTCTTTTAGTGGTTGCCCTAGAATTTACAATATACAGTTACAACTAATCCAAGTCCACCTTCAAATAACACTATACCACTTCATGGGTAGTGTGAGTACCTTATAATATGTACAATATATTCCTAATCCCTCCATCTTGTCCCTTATATCATTACTGTCATTCATTTCACTTATATATAGGCATCTGTATGTATATATGTATACATAAGCATACTTAACAGAATATATTGTTGCTAGTATTTTGAACAAATTGTTATCTGTTAGATCAATTAAGAATAAGAAAAGCAAAAGTTTTTATTTTACCTTCACTCGTTTCTTCTCCAGTACTCTTCCTTTCTTTATGGAGATCCAAGTTTCTGAGCTATATTGTTTTCTTTCTCTCTGAAGAACTTCTTTTAAACGTTTACTGCAACAAACTTTCTCAATTTTTATGTGTTTTTTATTTCTCCTTCACTTTTGAAGGATAATTTCACAGGGTACAGAATTCTAAGTTGGTGGCTTTTTTTTCCCCTCAACACTTTAAATATTTCACTCCATTCTCTTCTCGCTTATGTGGTTTTTGAGAAGTCAGATGTAATTCTTATTTTTGCTTCTCTATAGATAAGGTATTTTCCCCCTCTCTGGCTTCTTTCAAGATTTTAAAAAATCTTTTATTTTCTAAAGTTTGTATATACATATATATACATATATATATGCATTTGTCCTGCTTAGTGTTCTCTGCACTTCCTGGATCTGTGGTTTGGTGTCTGACATTAATTATGAGGAAATTCTTAGTCATTATTACTTCAGACATTACTTCTATTTCCTTCTCTCTTTCTTCTCCTTCTGGTATTCCCATTTTATATATATATATATATATATATAT